>NW_028138733.1:0-93047 GCF_964270905.1 Leucopleurus acutus | reverse complement strand
GGCCAAAAAGGGCGTATGCGTTTTTTCCTGAATATATTCAGGAAAAAACGCATACGACCTTTTTGGCCAAGTGCATCATTGTGGACGTTCTGCCTCTTTTCCTATGCTTTAAATGCAATTCCAGTCTACCTCCTGAAATCGGTTTCCTGCAATTCTGCCCCGCTTTCAAGTCCTCTTGGCAGCCTTACTTCAGTATATTTTTGGACGATAGCTGTCATTTATAACTCTGCAGGTTTGTGAATTACAGTGCCCCTGAGCTCCTTTCTTCAACTCGCTTTCTTGTGAGCTGGCCGCAACACCGCAGGATTGCTTCAGGCCCTAATCTGGTTCTGCAACGGCACGCTGAGCCTTTGGTTAATTCCTCTTCCTGGTGGGAAATGAGAGTTAAATTTGCCCGTCCAGTCACCTCCAGCTAGTCTCTCATTGGTTCTCCCTATTCCTGTTCATCTTCCGCAGAAATTGCAAACTGGGCCAAACAGGAGGTTAAAGGCACTGACTCTCCAAGTCGGGAGAGTGTTAGTAAAGCGTCTGGAATGTTGCACCCGAGTACCAGGGGACGAGAACTGAGACATATTGGAACACGTCTCCCGATCACACGGTTGATCATACTCTGGGTTCCACGTGCATGTTTTACCTGAAGGCAGAATCCCTTAAACCTGGAGAGTTGAGACCCGTGGAATGGGTACCATGCAATATGACTTCAAAGGGTCTTCATTTGCTCACCGAACCTCTCCAATCCTATCACTGCTGCGTTTATGCCCCTGTACACACGCTTGATTTTCTTTCAGAGACATAGCAATCCATAGGTTTTAAGATAATTACTAGTCAGGTACATTCTTAGGCGTTTAATATGGGGTGTTGAGTCCATTTCGTTGAGCAAGGAGTAGTTCTTGTCTATTCCATATTTGGCTTAAGGAGCTTTATCTGTGCTCATTTCAATCTCTGGTTTGATGCAGCACCCCAACTCACCTTTCCCCTTAAGCAAGCATAAGTTGGTTTTCTAAATTTGAGACCCTGTTCTGTTTTGTAATCCAGTTCCTGTGTAGCCAAGTTTACATTCCGTGTATTAGTGATATCTTATGATGTTTCTTTTTCTGTGTGACTTATTTCAGTTAGAATCATCATACCTGAATCCACTCATTATGCTGCTACGGGCCTGATGACATAGATTTCATTGCTGAGTGATATTGCATTGTACGTAAGTACCACAACTTCTTTATCCATTATTCACTTTCTGCGATATTGAACTTGTTCCGTAAACGAGGTTCTTGTAAACAGAGCCGTCCCAAACTTTGGGGTGGCTGTGTCTTTTTGATTTTAATTTCCCTAAGCTATAGGACCATAAGTGGAAGTGCCCTAGGCTCTGTTGCTTTGTTTTTTAGATGTTTCAGGAAACACCATACACCTCTCCTGAGTGGCTCTTGGCAATTTACATCCCGCCCATCAGCATAACAAGGCTCCCAGTTCTCCATGGCCTGTCCTGCCTTTCTGGATTTTACACTTTTTTCAGATGGCCCTTTTGACCGGGGGGAAGTGAGACTTCATTGTAGTGCAGATTTCCTTTGCAAGCTTGGTTGGTTGGCCAAAAAGGGCATATGCGTTTTTTCCTGAATATATTCAGGAATATATTCAGGAATATATTCAGGAATATATTCAGGAAAAAACGCATACGCCCTTTTTGGCCAAGTGCATCATTGTGGACGTTCTGCCTCTTTTCCTATGCTTTAAATGCAATTCCAGTCTACCTCCTGAAATCGGTTTCCTGCAATTCTGCCCCGCTTTCAAGTCCTCTTGGCAGCCTTACTTCAGTATATTTTTGGACGATAGCTGTCATTTATAACTCTGCAGGTTTGTGAATTACAGTGCCCCTGAGCTCCTTTCTTCAACTCGCTTTCTTGTGAGCTGGCCGCAACACCGCAGGATTGCTTCAGGCCCTAATCTGGTTCCGGCACGGCACGCTGAGCCTTTGGTTAATTCCTCTTCCTGGTGGGAAATGAGAGTTAAATTTGCCCGTCCAGTCACCTCCAGCTAGTCTCTCATTGGTTCTCCCTATTCCTGTTCATCTTCCGCAGAAATTGCAAACTGGGCCAAACAGGAGGTTAAAGGCACTGACTCTCCAAGTCGGGAGAGTGTTAGTAAAGCGTCTGGAATGTTGCACCCGAGTACCAGGGGACGAGAACTGAGACATATTGGAACACGTCTCCCGATCACACGGTTGATCATACTCTGGGTTCCACGTGCATGTTTTAGCTGAAGGAAGAATCCCTTAAACCTGGAGAGTTGAGACCCGTGGAATGGGTACCATGCAATATGACTTCAAAGGGTCTTCATTTGCTCACCGAACCTCTCCAATCCTATCACTGCTGCGTTTATGCCCCTGTACACACGCTTGATTTTCTTTCAGAGACATAGCAATCCATAGGTTTTAAGATACTTACTAGTCAGGTACATTCTTAGGCGTTTAATATGGGGTGTTGAGTCCATTTCGTTGAGCAAGGAGTAGTTCTTGTCTATTCCATATTTGGCTTAAGGAACTTTATCTGTGCTCATTTCAATCTCTGGTTTGATGCAGCACCCCAACTCACCTTTCCCCTTAAGCAAGCATAAGTTGGTTTTCTAAATTTGAGACCCTGTTCTGTTTTGTAATCCAGTTCCTGTGTAGCCAAGTTTACATTCCGTGTATTAGTGATATCTTATGATGTTTCTTTTTCTGTGTGACTTATTTCAGTTAGAATCATCATACCTGAATCCACTCATTATGCTGCTACGGGCCTGATGACATAGATTTCATTGCTGAGTGATATTGCATTGTACGTAAGTACCACAACTTCTTTATCCATTTTTCACTTTCTGCGATATTGAACTTGTACCGTAAACGAGGTTCTTGTAAACAGAGTCGTCCCAAACTTTGGGGTGGCTGTGTCTTTTTGATTTTAATTTCCCTAAGCTATAGGACCATAAGTGGAAGTACCCTAGGCTCTGTTGCTTTGTTTTTTAGATGTTTCAGGAAACACCATACACCTCTCCGGAGTGGCTCTTGGCAATTTACATCCCGTCCATCAGCATAACAAGGCTCCCAGTTCTCCATGGCCTGTCCTGCCTTTCTGGATTTTACACTTTTTTCAGATGGCCCTTTTGACCGGGGGGAAGTGAGACTTCATTGTAGTGCAGATTTCCTTTGCAAGCTTGCTTGGTTGGCCAAAAAGGGCGTATGCGTTTTTTCCTGAATATATTCAGGAAAAAACGCATACGCCCTTTTTGGCCAAGTGCATCATTGTGGACGTTCTGCCTCTTTTCCTATGCTTTAAATGCAATTCCAGTCTACCTCCTGAAATCGGTTTCCTGCAATTCTGCCCCGCTTTCAAGTCCTCTTGGCAGCCTTACTTCAGTATATTTTTGGACGATAGCTGTCATTTATAACTCTGCAGGTTTGTGAATTACAGTGCCCCTGAGCTCCTTTCTTCAACTCGCTTTCTTGTGAGCTGGCCGCAACACCGCAGGATTGCTTCAGGCCCTAATCTGGTTCCGGCACGGCACGCTGAGCCTTTGGTTAATTCCTCTTCCTGGTGGGAAATGAGAGTTAAATTTGCCCGTCCAGTCACCTCCAGCTAGTCTCTCATTGGTTCTCCCTATTCCTGTTCATCTTCCGCAGAAATTGCAAACTGGGCCAAACAGGAGGTTAAAGGCACTGACTCTCCAAGTCGGGAGAGTGTTAGTAAAGCGTGTGGAATGTTGCACCCGAGTACCAGGGGACGAGAACTGAGACATATTGGAACACGTCTCCCGATCACACGGTTGATCATACTCTGGGTTCCACGTGCATGTTTTACCTGAAGGCAGAATCCCTTAAATCTGGAGAGTTGAGACCCGTGGAATGGGTACCATGCAATATGACTTCAAAGGGTCTTCATTTGCTCACCGAACCTCTCCAATCCTATCACTGCTGCGTTTGTGCCCCTGTACACACGCTTGATTTTCTTTCAGAGACATAGGAATCCATAGGTTTTAAGAGACTTACTAGTCAGGTACATTCTTAGGCGTTTAATATGGGGTGTTGAGTCCATTTCGTTGAGCAAGGAGTAGTTCTTGTCTATTCTATATTTGGCTTAAGGATCTTTATCTGTGCTCATTTCAATCTCTGGTTTGATGCAGCACCCCAACTCACCTTTCCCCTTAAGCAAGCATAAGTTGGTTTTCTAAATTTGAGACCCTGTTCTGTTTTGTAATCCAGTTCCTGTGTAGCCAAGTTTACATCCCGTGTATTAGTGATATCTTATGATGTTTCTTTTTCTGTGTGACTTATTTCAGTTAGAATCATCATACCTGAATCCACTCATTATGCTGCTACGGGCCTGATGACATAGATTTCATTGCTGAGTGATATTGCATTGTACGTAAGTACCACAACTTCTTTATCCATTTTTCACTTTCTGCGATATTGAACTTGTACCGTAAACGAGGTTCTTGTAAACAGAGCCGTCCCAAACTTTGGGGTGGCTGTGTCTTTTTGATTTTAATTTCCCTAAGCTATAGGACCATAAGTGGAAGTGCCCTAGGCTCTGTTGCTTTATTTTTTAGATGTTTCAGGAAACACCATACACCTCTCCGGAGTGGCTCTTGGCAATTTACATCCCGCCCATCAGCATAACAAGGCTCCCAGTTCTCCATGGCCTGTCCTGCCTTTCTGGATTTTACACTTTTTTCAGATGGCCCTTTTGACCGGGGGGAAATGAGACTTCATTGTAGTGCAGATTTCCTTTGCAAGCTTGCTTGGTTGGCCAAAAAGGGCGTATGCGTTTTTTCCTGAATATATTCAGGAAAAAACGCATACGCCCTTTTTGGCCAAGTGCATCATTGTGGACGTTCTGCCTCTTTTCCTATGCTTTAAATGCAATTCCAGTCTACCTCCTGAAATCGGTTTCCTGCAATTCTGCCCCGCTTTCAAGTCCTCTTGGCAGCCTTACTTCAGTATATTTTTGGACGATAGCTGTCATTTATAACTCTGCAGGTTTGTGAATTACAGTGCCCCTGAGCTCCTTTCTTCAACTCGCTTTCTTGTGAGCTGGCCGCAACACCGCAGGATTGCTTCAGGCCCTAATCTGGTTCTGCAACGGCACGCTGAGCCTTTGGTTAATTCCTCTTCCTGGTGGGAAATGAGAGTTAAATTTGCCCGTCCAGTCACCTCCAGCTAGTCTCTCATTGGTTCTCCCTATTCCTGTTCATCTTCCGCAGAAATTGCAAACTGGGCCAAACAGGAGGTTAAAGGCACTGACTCTCCAAGTCGGGAGAGTGTTAGTAAAGCGTCTGGAATGTTGCACCCGAGTACCAGGGGACGAGAACTGAGACATATTGGAACACGTCTCCCGATCACACGGTTGATCATACTCTGGGTTCCACGTGCATGTTTTACCTGAAGGCAGAATCCCTTAAACCTGGAGAGTTGAGACCCGTGGAATGGGTACCATGCAATATGACTTCAAAGGGTCTTCATTTGCTCACCGAACCTCTCCAATCCTATCACTGCTGCGTTTATGCCCCTGTACACACGCTTGATTTTCTTTCAGAGACATAGCAATCCATAGGTTTTAAGATAATTACTAGTCAGGTACATTCTTAGGCGTTTAATATGGGGTGTTGAGTCCATTTCGTTGAGCAAGGAGTAGTTCTTGTCTATTCCATATTTGGCTTAAGGAGCTTTATCTGTGCTCATTTCAATCTCTGGTTTGATGCAGCACCCCAACTCACCTTTCCCCTTAAGCAAGCATAAGTTGGTTTTCTAAATTTGAGACCCTGTTCTGTTTTGTAATCCAGTTCCTGTGTAGCCAAGTTTACATTCCGTGTATTAGTGATATCTTATGATGTTTCTTTTTCTGTGTGACTTATTTCAGTTAGAATCATCATACCTGAATCCACTCATTATGCTGCTACGGGCCTGATGACATAGATTTCATTGCTGAGTGATATTGCATTGTACGTAAGTACCACAACTTCTTTATCCATTATTCACTTTCTGCGATATTGAACTTGTTCCGTAAACGAGGTTCTTGTAAACAGAGCCGTCCCAAACTTTGGGGTGGCTGTGTCTTTTTGATTTTAATTTCCCTAAGCTATAGGACCATAAGTGGAAGTGCCCTAGGCTCTGTTGCTTTGTTTTTTAGATGTTTCAGGAAACACCATACACATCTCCTGAGTGGCTCTTGGCAATTTACATCCCGCCCATCAGCATAACAAGGCTCCCAGTTCTCCATGGCCTGTCCTGCCTTTCTGGATTTTACACTTTTTTCAGATGGCCCTTTTGACCGGGGGGAAGTGAGACTTCATTGTAGTGCAGATTTCCTTTGCAAGCTTGGTTGGTTGGCCAAAAAGGGCATATGCGTTTTTTCCTGAATATATTCAGGAATATATTCAGGAATATATTCAGGAATATATTCAGGAAAAAACGCATACGCCCTTTTTGGCCAAGTGCATCATTGTGGACGTTCTGCCTCTTTTCCTATGCTTTAAATGCAATTCCAGTCTACCTCCTGAAATCGGTTTCCTGCAATTCTGCCCCGCTTTCAAGTCCTCTTGGCAGCCTTACTTCAGTATATTTTTGGACGATAGCTGTCATTTATAACTCTGCAGGTTTGTGAATTACAGTGCCCCTGAGCTCCTTTCTTCAACTCGCTTTCTTGTGAGCTGGCCGCAACACCGCAGGATTGCTTCAGGCCCTAATCTGGTTCCGGCACGGCACGCTGAGCCTTTGGTTAATTCCTCTTCCTGGTGGGAAATGAGAGTTAAATTTGCCCGTCCAGTCACCTCCAGCTAGTCTCTCATTGGTTCTCCCTATTCCTGTTCATCTTCCGCAGAAATTGCAAACTGGGCCAAACAGGAGGTTAAAGGCACTGACTCTCCAAGTCGGGAGAGTGTTAGTAAAGCGTCTGGAATGTTGCACCCGAGTACCAGGGGACGAGAACTGAGACATATTGGAACACGTCTCCCGATCACACGGTTGATCATACTCTGGGTTCCACGTGCATGTTTTAGCTGAAGGAAGAATCCCTTAAACCTGGAGAGTTGAGACCCGTGGAATGGGTACCATGCAATATGACTTCAAAGGGTCTTCATTTGCTCACCGAACCTCTCCAATCCTATCACTGCTGCGTTTATGCCCCTGTACACACGCTTGATTTTCTTTCAGAGACATAGCAATCCATAGGTTTTAAGATACTTACTAGTCAGGTACATTCTTAGGCGTTTAATATGGGGTGTTGAGTCCATTTCGTTGAGCAAGGAGTAGTTCTTGTCTATTCCATATTTGGCTTAAGGAACTTTATCTGTGCTCATTTCAATCTCTGGTTTGATGCAGCACCCCAACTCACCTTTCCCCTTAAGCAAGCATAAGTTGGTTTTCTAAATTTGAGACCCTGTTCTGTTTTGTAATCCAGTTCCTGTGTAGCCAAGTTTACATTCCGTGTATTAGTGATATCTTATGATGTTTCTTTTTCTGTGTGACTTATTTCAGTTAGAATCATCATACCTGAATCCACTCATTATGCTGCTACGGGCCTGATGACATAGATTTCATTGCTGAGTGATATTGCATTGTACGTAAGTACCACAACTTCTTTATCCATTTTTCACTTTCTGCGATATTGAACTTGTACCGTAAACGAGGTTCTTGTAAACAGAGTCGTCCCAAACTTTGGGGTGGCTGTGTCTTTTTGATTTTAATTTCCCTAAGCTATAGGACCATAAGTGGAAGTACCCTAGGCTCTGTTGCTTTGTTTTTTAGATGTTTCAGGAAACACCATACACCTCTCCGGAGTGGCTCTTGGCAATTTACATCCCGCCCATCAGCATAACAAGGCTCCCAGTTCTCCATGGCCTGTCCTGCCTTTCTGGATTTTACACTTTTTTCAGATGGCCCTTTTGACCGGGGGGAAGTGAGACTTCATTGTAGTGCAGATTTCCTTTGCAAGCTTGCTTGGTTGGCCAAAAAGGGCGTATGCGTTTTTTCCTGAATATATTCAGGAAAAAACGCATACGCCCTTTTTGGCCAAGTGCATCATTGTGGACGTTCTGCCTCTTTTCCTATGCTTTAAATGCAATTCCAGTCTACCTCCTGAAATCGGTTTCCTGCAATTCTGCCCCGCTTTCAAGTCCTCTTGGCAGCCTTACTTCAGTATATTTTTGGACGATAGCTGTCATTTATAACTCTGCAGGTTTGTGAATTACAGTGCCCCTGAGCTCCTTTCTTCAACTCGCTTTCTTGTGAGCTGGCCGCAACACCGCAGGATTGCTTCAGGCCCTAATCTGGTTCCGGCACGGCACGCTGAGCCTTTGGTTAATTCCTCTTCCTGGTGGGAAATGAGAGTTAAATTTGCCCGTCCAGTCACCTCCAGCTAGTCTCTCATTGGTTCTCCCTATTCCTGTTCATCTTCCGCAGAAATTGCAAACTGGGCCAAACAGGAGGTTAAAGGCACTGACTCTCCAAGTCGGGAGAGTGTTAGTAAAGCGTGTGGAATGTTGCACCCGAGTACCAGGGGACGAGAACTGAGACATATTGGAACACGTCTCCCGATCACACGGTTGATCATACTCTGGGTTCCACGTGCATGTTTTACCTGAAGGCAGAATCCCTTAAATCTGGAGAGTTGAGACCCGTGGAATGGGTACCATGCAATATGACTTCAAAGGGTCTTCATTTGCTCACCGAACCTCTCCAATCCTATCACTGCTGCGTTTGTGCCCCTGTACACACGCTTGATTTTCTTTCAGAGACATAGCAATCCATAGGTTTTAAGATACTTACTAGTCAGGTACATTCTTAGGCATTTAATATGGGGTGTTGAGTCCATTTCGTTGAGCAAGGAGTAGTTCTTGTCTATTCCATATTTGGCTTAAGGAGCTTTATCTGTGCTCATTTCAATCTCTGGTTTGATGCAGCACCCCAACTCACCTTTCCCCTTAAGCAAGCATAAGTTGGTTTTCTAAATTTGAGACCCTGTTCTGTTTTGTAATCCAGTTCCTGTGTAGCCAAGTTTACATTCCGTGTATTAGTGATATCTTATGATGTTTCTTTTTCTGTGTGACTTATTTCAGTTAGAATCATCATACCTGAATCCACTCATTATGCTGCTACGGGCCTGATGACATAGATTTCATTGCTGAGTGATATTGCATTGTACGTAAGTACCACAACTTCTTTATCCATTATTCACTTTCTGCGATATTGAACTTGTTCCGTAAACGAGGTTCTTGTAAACAGAGCCGTCCCAAACTTTGGGGTGGCTGTGTCTTTTTGATTTTAATTTCCCTAAGCTATAGGACCATAAGTGGAAGTGCCCTAGGCTCTGTTGCTTTGTTTTTTAGATGTTTCAGGAAACACCATACACCTCTCCCGAGTGGCTCTTGGCAATTTACATCCCGCCCATCAGCATAACAAGGCTCCCAGTTCTCCATGGCCTGTCCTGCCTTTCTGGATTTTACACTTTTTTCAGATGGCCCTTTTGACCGGGGGGAAGTGAGACTTCATTGTAGTGCAGATTTCCTTTGCAAGCTTGCTTGGTTGGCCAAAAAGGGCGTATGCGTTTTTTCCTGAATATATTCAGGAATATATTCAGGAATATATTCAGGAATATATTCAGGAAAAAACGCATACGCCCTTTTTGGCCAAGTGCATCATTGTGGACGTTCTGCCTCTTTTCCTATGCTTTAAATGCAATTCCAGTCTACCTCCTGAAATCGGTTTCCTGCAATTCTGCCCCGCTTTCAAGTCCTCTTGGCAGCCTTACTTCAGTATATTTTTGGACGATAGCTGTCATTTATAACTCTGCAGGTTTGTGAATTACAGTGCCCCTGAGCTCCTTTCTTCAACTCGCTTTCTTGTGAGCTGGCCGCAACACCGCAGGATTGCTTCAGGCCCTAATCTGGTTCCGGCACGGCACGCTGAGCCTTTGGTTAATTCCTCTTCCTGGTGGGAAATGAGAGTTAAATTTGCCCGTCCAGTCACCTCCAGCTAGTCTCTCATTGGTTCTCCCTATTCCTGTTCATCTTCCGCAGAAATTGCAAACTGGGCCAAACAGGAGGTTAAAGGCACTGACTCTCCAAGTTGGGAGAGTGTTAGTAAAGCGTCTGGAATGTTGCACCCGAGTACCAGGGGACGAGAACTGAGACATATTGGAACATGTCTCCCGATCACACGGTTGATCATACTCTGGGTTCCACGTGCATGTTTTAGCTGAAGGAAGAATCCCTTAAACCTGGAGAGTTGAGACCCGTGGAATGGGTACCATGCAATATGACTTCAAAGGGTCTTCATTTGCTCACCGAACCTCTCCAATCCTATCACTGCTGCGTTTATGCCCCTGTACACACGCTTGATTTTCTTTCAGACACATAGCAATCCATAGGTTTTAAGATACTTACTAGTCAGGTACTTTCTTAGGCGTTTAATATGGGGTGTTGAGTCCATTTCGTTGAGCAAGGAGTAGTTCTTGTCTATTCCATATTTGGCTTAAGGAACTTTATCTGTGCTCATTTCAATCTCTGGTTTGATGCAGCACCCCAACTCACCTTTCCCCTTAAGCAAGCATAAGTTGGTTTTCTAAATTTGAGACCCTGTTCTGTTTTGTAATCCAGTTCCTGTGTAGCCAAGTTTACATTCCGTGTATTAGTGATATCTTATGATGTTTCTTTTTCTGTGTGACTTATTTCAGTTACAATCATCATACCTAAATCCACTCATTATGCTGCTACGGGCCTGATGACATAGATTTCATTGCTGAGTGATATTGCATTGTACGTAAGTACCACAACTTCTTTATCCATTTTTCACTTTCTGCGATATTGAACTTGTACCGTAAACGAGGTTCTTGTAAACAGAGCCGTCCCAAACTTTGGGGTGGCTGTGTCTTTTTGATTTTAATTTCCCTAAGCTATAGGACCATAAGTGGAAGTGCCCTAGGCTCTGTTGCTTTGTTTTTTAGATGTTTCAGGAAACACCATACACCTCTCCCGAGTGGCTGTTGGCAATTTACATCCCGCCCATCAGCATAACAAGGCTCCCAGTTCTCCATGGCCTGTCCTGCCTTTCTGGATTTTACACTTTTTTCAGATGGCCCTTTTGACCGGGGGGAAGTGAGACTTCATTGTAGTGCAGATTTCCTTTGCAAGCTTGCTTGGTTGGCCAAAAAGGGCGTATGCGTTTTTTCCTGAATATATTCAGGAAAAAACGCATACGCCCTTTTTGGCCAAGTGCATCATTGTGGACGTTCTGCCTCTTTTCCTATGCTTTAAATGCAATTCCAGTCTACCTCCTGAAATCGGTTTCCTGCAATTCTGCCCCGCTTTCAAGTCCTCTTGGCAGCCTTACTTCAGTATATTTTTGGACGATAGCTGTCATTTATAACTCTGCAGGTTTGTGAATTACAGTGCCCCTGAGCTCCTTTCTTCAACTCGCTTTCTTGTGAGCTGGCCGCAACACCGCAGGATTGCTTCAGGCCCTAATCTGGTTCCGGCACGGCACGCTGAGCCTTTGGTTAATTCCTCTTCCTGGTGGGAAATGAGAGTTAAATTTGCCCGTCCAGTCACCTCCAGCTAGTCTCTCATTGGTTCTCCCTATTCCTGTTCATCTTCCGCAGAAATTGCAAACTGGGCCAAACAGGAGGTTAAAGGCACTGACTCTCCAAGTCGGGAGAGTGTTAGTAAAGCGTCTGGAATGTTGCACCCGAGTACCAGGGGACGAGAACTGAGACATATTGGAACACGTCTCCCGATCACACGGTTGATCATACTCTGGGTTCCACGTGCATGTTTTACCTGAAGGCAGAATCCCTTAAACCTGGAGAGTTGAGACCCGTGGAATGGGTACCATGCAATATGACTTCAAAGGGTCTTCATTTGCTCACCGAACCTCTCCAATCCTATCACTGCTGCGTTTATGCCCCTGTACACACGCTTGATTTTCTTTCAGAGACATAGCAATCCATAGGTTTTAAGATACTTACTAGTCAGGTACATTCTTAGGCGTTTAATATGGGGTGTTGAGTCCATTTCGTTGAGCAAGGAGTAGTTCTTGTCTATTCCATATTTGGCTTAAGGAGCTTTATCTGTGCTCATTTCAATCTCTGGTTTGATGCAGCACCCCAACTCACCTTTCCCCTTAAGCAAGCATAAGTTGGTTTTCTAAATTTGAGACCCTGTTCTGTTTTGTAATCCAGTTCCTGTGTAGCCAAGTTTACATTCCGTGTATTAGTGATATCTTATGATGTTTCTTTTTCTGTGTGACTTATTTCAGTTAGAATCATCATACCTGAATCCACTCATTATGCTGCTACGGGCCTGATGACATAGATTTCATTGCTGAGTGATATTGCATTGTACGTAAGTACCACAACTTCTTTATCCATTATTCACTTTCTGCGATATTGAACTTGTTCCGTAAACGAGGTTCTTGTAAACAGAGCCGTCCCAAACTTTGGGGTGGCTGTGTCTTTTTGATTTTAATTTCCCTAAGCTATAGGACCATAAGTGGAAGTGCCCTAGGCTCTGTTGCTTTGTTTTTTAGATGTTTCAGGAAACACCATACACCTCTCCCGAGTGGCTCTTGGCAATTTACATCCCGCCCATCAGCATAACAAGGCTCCCAGTTCTCCATGGCCTGTCCTGCCTTTCTGGATTTTACACTTTTTTCAGATGGCCCTTTTGACCGGGGGGAAGTGAGACTTCATTGTAGTGCAGATTTCCTTTGCAAGCTTGCTTGGTTGGCCAAAAAGGGCGTATGCGTTTTTTCCTGAATATATTCAGGAATATATTCAGGAATATATTCAGGAATATATTCAGGAAAAAACGCATACGCCCTTTTTGGCCAAGTGCATCATTGTGGACGTTCTGCCTCTTTTCCTATGCTTTAAATGCAATTCCAGTCTACCTCCTGAAATCGGTTTCCTGCAATTCTGCCCCGCTTTCAAGTCCTCTTGGCAGCCTTACTTCAGTATATTTTTGGACGATAGCTGTCATTTATAACTCTGCAGGTTTGTGAATTACAGTGCCCCTGAGCTCCTTTCTTCAACTCGCTTTCTTGTGAGCTGGCCGCAACACCGCAGGATTGCTTCAGGCCCTAATCTGGTTCCGGCACGGCACGCTGAGCCTTTGGTTAATTCCTCTTCCTGGTGGGAAATGAGAGTTAAATTTGCCCGTCCAGTCACCTCCAGCTAGTCTCTCATTGGTTCTCCCTATTCCTGTTCATCTTCCGCAGAAATTGCAAACTGGGCCAAACAGGAGGTTAAAGGCACTGACTCTCCAAGTTGGGAGAGTGTTAGTAAAGCGTCTGGAATGTTGCACCCGAGTACCAGGGGACGAGAACTGAGACATATTGGAACATGTCTCCCGATCACACGGTTGATCATACTCTGGGTTCCACGTGCATGTTTTAGCTGAAGGAAGAATCCCTTAAACCTGGAGAGTTGAGACCCGTGGAATGGGTACCATGCAATATGACTTCAAAGGGTCTTCATTTGCTCACCGAACCTCTCCAATCCTATCACTGCTGCGTTTATGCCCCTGTACACACGCTTGATTTTCTTTCAGACACATAGCAATCCATAGGTTTTAAGATACTTACTAGTCAGGTACTTTCTTAGGCGTTTAATATGGGGTGTTGAGTCCATTTCGTTGAGCAAGGAGTAGTTCTTGTCTATTCCATATTTGGCTTAAGGAACTTTATCTGTGCTCATTTCAATCTCTGGTTTGATGCAGCACCCCAACTCACCTTTCCCCTTAAGCAAGCATAAGTTGGTTTTCTAAATTTGAGACCCTGTTCTGTTTTGTAATCCAGTTCCTGTGTAGCCAAGTTTACATTCCGTGTATTAGTGATATCTTATGATGTTTCTTTTTCTGTGTGACTTATTTCAGTTACAATCATCATACCTAAATCCACTCATTATGCTGCTACGGGCCTGATGACATAGATTTCATTGCTGAGTGATATTGCATTGTACGTAAGTACCACAACTTCTTTATCCATTTTTCACTTTCTGCGATATTGAACTTGTACCGTAAACGAGGTTCTTGTAAACAGAGCCGTCCCAAACTTTGGGGTGGCTGTGTCTTTTTGATTTTAATTTCCCTAAGCTATAGGACCATAAGGGGAAGTGCCCTAGGCTCTGTTGCTTTGTTTTTTAGATGTTTCAGGAAACACCATACACCTCTCCCGAGTGGCTGTTGGCAATTTACATCCCGCCCATCAGCATAACAAGGCTCCCAGTTCTCCATGGCCTGTCCTGCCTTTCTGGATTTTACACTTTTTTCAGATGGCCCTTTTGACCGGGGGGAAGTGAGACTTCATTGTAGTGCAGATTTCCTTTGCAAGCTTGCTTGGTTGGCCAAAAAGGGCGTATGCGTTTTTTCCTGAATATATTCAGGAAAAAACGCATACGCCCTTTTTGGCCAAGTGCATCATTGTGGACGTTCTGCCTCTTTTCCTATGCTTTAAATGCAATTCCAGTCTACCTCCTGAAATCGGTTTCCTGCAATTCTGCCCCGCTTTCAAGTCCTCTTGGCAGCCTTACTTCAGTATATTTTTGGACGATAGCTGTCATTTATAACTCTGCAGGTTTGTGAATTACAGTGCCCCTGAGCTCCTTTCTTCAACTCGCTTTCTTGTGAGCTGGCCGCAACACCGCAGGATTGCTTCAGGCCCTAATCTGGTTCCGGCACGGCACGCTGAGCCTTTGGTTAATTCCTCTTCCTGGTGGGAAATGAGAGTTAAATTTGCCCGTCCAGTCACCTCCAGCTAGTCTCTCATTGGTTCTCCCTATTCCTGTTCATCTTCCGCAGAAATTGCAAACTGGGCCAAACAGGAGGTTAAAGGCACTGACTCTCCAAGTCGGGAGAGTGTTAGTAAAGCGTCTGGAATGTTGCACCCGAGTACCAGGGGACGAGAACTGAGACATATTGGAACACGTCTCCCGATCACACGGTTGATCATACTCTGGGTTCCACGTGCATGTTTTACCTGAAGGCAGAATCCCTTAAACCTGGAGAGTTGAGACCCGTGGAATGGGTACCATGCAATATGACTTCAAAGGGTCTTCATTTGCTCACCGAACCTCTCCAATCCTATCACTGCTGCGTTTATGCCCCTGTACACACGCTTGATTTTCTTTCAGAGACATAGCAATCCATAGGTTTTAAGATACTTACTAGTCAGGTACATTCTTAGGCGTTTAATATGGGGTGTTGAGTCCATTTCGTTGAGCAAGGAGTAGTTCTTGTCTATTCCATATTTGGCTTAAGGAGCTTTATCTGTGCTCATTTCAATCTCTGGTTTGATGCAGCACCCCAACTCACCTTTCCCCTTAAGCAAGCATAAGTTGCTTTTCTAAATTTGAGACCCTGTTCTGTTTTGTAATCCAGTTCCTGTGTAGCCAAGTTTACATTCCGTGTATTAGTGATATCTTATGATGTTTCTTTTTCTGTGTGACTTATTTCAGTTAGAATCATCATACCTGAATCCACTCATTATGCTGCTACGGGACTGATGACATAGATTTCATTGCTGAGAGATATTGCATTGTACGTAAGTACCACAACTTCTTTATCCATTATTCACTTTCTGCGATATTGAACTTGTTCCGTAAACGAGGTTCTTGTAAACAGAGCCGTCCCAAACTTTGGGGTGGCTGTGTCTTTTTGATTTTAATTTCCCTAAGCTATAGGACCATAAGTGGAAGTGCCCTAGGCTCTGTTGCTTTGTTTTTTAGATGTTTCAGGAAACACCATACACCTCTCCCGAGTGGCTGTTGGCAATTTACATCCCGCCCATCAGCATAACAAGGCTCCCAGTTCTCCATGGCCTGTCCTCCCTTTCTGGATTTTACACTTTTTTCAGATGGCCCTTTTGACCGGGGGGAAGTGAGACTTCATTGTAGTGCAGATTTCCTTTGCAAGCTTGCTTGGTTGGCCAAAAAGGGCGTATGCGTTTTTTCCTGAATATATTCAGGAATATATTCAGGAATATATTCAGGAATATATTCAGGAAAAAACGCATACGCCCTTTTTGGCCAAGTGCATCATTGTGGACGTTCTGCCTCTTTTCCTATGCTTTAAATGCAATTCCAGTCTACCTCCTGAAATCGGTTTCCTGCAATTCTGCCCCGCTTTCAAGTCCTCTTGGCAGCCTTACTTCAGTATATTTTTGGACGATAGCTGTCATTTATAACTCTGCAGGTTTGTGAATTACAGTGCCCCTGAGCTCCTTTCTTCAACTCGCTTTCTTGTGAGCTGGCCGCAACACCGCAGGATTGCTTCAGGCCCTAATCTGGTTCCCGCACGGCACGCTGAGCCTTTGGTTAATTCCTCTTCCTGGTGGGAAATGAGAGTTAAATTTGCCCGTCCAGACACCTCCAGCTAGTCTCTCATTGGTTCTCCCTATTCCTGTTCATCTTCCGCAGAAATTGCAAACTGGGCCAAACAGGAGGTTAAAGGCACTGACTCTCCAAGTCGGGAGAGTGTTAGTAAAGCATCTGGAATGTTGCACCCGAGTACCAGGGGACGAGAACTGAGACATATTGGAACACGTCTCCCGATCACACGGTTGATCATACTCTGGGTTCCACGTGCATGTTTTAGCTGAAGGAAGAATCCCTTAAACCTAGAGAGTTGAGACCCGTGGAATGGGTACCATGCAATATGACTTCAAAGGGTCTTCATTTGCTCACCGAACCTCTCCAATCCTATCACTGCTGCGTTTGTGCCCCTGTACACACGCTTGATTTTCTTTCAGACACATAGCAATCCATAGGTTGTAAGATACTTACTAGTCAGGTACATTCTTAGGCGTTTAATATGGGGTGTTGAGTCCATTTCGTTGAGCAAGGAGTAGTTCTTGTCTATTCCATATTTGGCTTAAGGAACTTTATCTGTGCTCATTTCAATCTCTGGTTTTATGCAGCACCCCAACTCACCTTTCCCCTTAAGCAACCATAAGTTGGTTTTCTAAATTTGAGACCCTGTTCTGTTTTGTAATCCAGTTCCTGTGTAGCCAAGTTTACATCCCGTGTATTAGTGATATCTTATGATGTTTCTTTTTCTGTGTGACTTATTTCAGTTAGAATCATCATACCTGAATCCACTCATTATGCTGCTACGGGCCTGATGACATAGATTTCATTGCTGAGTGATATTGCATTGTACGTAAGTACCACAACTTCTTTATCCATTTTTCACTTTCTGCGATATTGAACTTGTACCGTAAACGAGGTTCTTGTAAACAGAGCCGTCCCAAACTTTGGGGTGGCTGTGTCTTTTTGATTTTAATTTCCCTAAGCTATAGGACCATAAGTGGAAGTGCCCTAGGCTCTGTTGCTTTGTTTTTTAGATGTTTCAGGAAACACCATACACCTCTCCCGAGTGGCTGTTGGCAATTTACATCCCGCCCATCAGCATAACAAGGTTCCCAGTTCTCCATGGCCTGTCCTGCCTTTCTGGATTTTACACTTTTTTCAGATGGCCCTTTTGACCGGGGGGAAGTGAGACTTCATTGTAGTGCAGATTTCCTTTGCAAGCTTGCTTGGTTGGCCAGAAAGGGCGTATGCGTTTTTTCCTGAATATATTCAGGAAAAAACGCATACGCCCTTTTTGGCCAAGTGCATCATTGTGGACGTTCTGCCTCTTTTCCTATGCTTTAAATGCAATTCCAGTCTACCTCCTGAAATCGGTTTCCTGCAATTCTGCCCCGCTTTCAAGTCCTCTTGGCAGCCTTACTTCAGTATATTTTTGGACGATAGCTGTCATTTATAACTCTGCAGGTTTGTGAATTACAGTGCCCCTGAGCTCCTTTCTTCAACTCGCTTTCTTGTGAGCTGGCCGCAACACCGCAGGATTGCTTCAGGCCCTAATCTGGTTCCCGCACGGCACGCTGAGCCTTTGGTTAATTCCTCTTCCTGGTGGGAAATGAGAGTTAAATTTGCCCGTCCAGACACCTCCAGCTAGTCTCTCATTGGTTCTCCCTATTCCTGTTCATCTTCCGCAGAAATTGCAAACTGGGCCAAACAGGAGGTTAAAGGCACTGACTCTCCAAGTCGGGAGAGTGTTAGTAAAGCATCTGGAATGTTGCACCCGAGTACCAGGGGACGAGACCTGAGACATATTGGAACACGTCTCCCGATCACACGGTTGATCATACTCTGGGTTCCACGTGCATGTTTTAGCTGAAGGAAGAATCCCTTAAACCTGGAGAGTTGAGACCCGTGGAATGGGTACCATGCAATATGACTTCAAAGGGTCTTCATTTGCTCACCGAACCTCTCCAATCCTATCACTGCTGCGTTTGTGCCCCTGTACACACGCTTGATTTTCTTTCAGACACATAGCAATCCATAGGTTGTAAGATACTTACTAGTCAGGTACATTCTTAGGCGTTTAATATGGGGTGTTGAGTCCATTTCGTTGAGCAAGGAGTAGTTCTTGTCTATTCCATATTTGGCTTAAGGAACTTTATCTGTGCTCATTTCAATCTCTGGTTTTATGCAGCACCCCAACTCACCTTTCCCCTTAAGCAAGCATAAGTTGGTTTTCTAAATTTGAGACCCTGTTCTGTTTTGTAATCCAGTTCCTGTGTAGCCAAGTTTACATCCCGTGTATTAGTGATATCTTATGATGTTTCTTTTTCTGTGTGACTTATTTCAGTTAGAATCATCATACCTGAATCCACTCATTATGCTGCTACGGGCCTGATGACATAGATTTCATTGCTGAGTGATATTGCATTGTACGTAAGTACCACAACTTCTTTATCCATTTTTCACTTTCTGCGATATTGAACTTGTACCGTAAACGAGGTTCTTGTAAACAGAGCCGTCCCAAACTTTGGGGTGGCTGTGTCTTTTTGATTTTAATTTCCCTAAGCTATAGGACCATAAGTGGAAGTGCCCTAGGCTCTGTTGCTTTGTTTTTTAGATGTTTCAGGAAACACCATACACCTCTCCGGAGTGGCTCTTGACAATTTACATCCCGCCCATCAGCATAACAAGGCTCCCAGTTCTCCATGGCCTGTCCTGCCTTTCTGGATTTTACACTTTTTTCAGATGGCCCTTTTGACCGGGGGGAAGTGAGACTTCATTGTAGTGCAGATTTCCTTTGCAAGCTTGCTTGGTTGGCCAAAAAGGGCGTATGCGTTTTTTCCTGAATATATTCAGGAAAAAACGCATACGCCCTTTTTGGCCAAGTGCATCATTGTGGACGTTCTGCCTCTTTTCCTATGCTTTAAATGCAATTCCAGTCTACCTCCTGAAATCGGTTTCCTGCAATTCTGCCCCGCTTTCAAGTCCTCTTGGCAGCCTTACTTCAGTATATTTTTGGACGATAGCTGTCATTTATAACTCTGCAGGTTTGTGAATTACAGTGCCCCTGAGCTCCTTTCTTCAACTCGCTTTCTTGTGAGCTGGCCGCAACACCGCTGGATTGCTTCAGGCCCTAATCTGGTTCCGGCACGGCACGCTGAGCCTTTGGTTAATTCCTCTTCCTGGTGGGAAATGAGAGTTAAATTTGCCCGTCCAGTCACCTCCAGCTAGTCTCTCATTGGTTCTCCCTATTCCTGTTCATCTTCCGCAGAAATTGCAAACTGGGCCAAACAGGAGGTTAAAGGCACTGACTCTCCAAGTCGGGAGAGTGTTAGTAAAGAGTCTGGAATGTTGCACCCGAGTACCAGGGGATGAGAACTGAGACATATTGGAACACGTCTCCCGATCACACGGTTGATCATACTCTGGGTTCCACGTGCATGTTTTAGCTGAAGGAAGAATCCCTTAAACCTGGAGAGTTGAGACCCGTGGAATGGGTACCATGCAATATGACTTCAAAGGGTCTTCATTTGCTCACCGAACCTCTCCAATCCTATCACTGCTGCGTTTGTGCCCCTGTACACAGGCTTGATTTTCTTTCAGAGACATAGCAATTCATAGGTTTTAAGATACTTACTAGTCAGGTACATTCTTAGGCGTTTAATATCGGGTGTTGAGTCCATTTCGTTGAGCAAGGAGTAGTTCTTGTCTATTCCATATTTGGCTTAAGGAACTTTATCTGTGTTCATTTAAATCTCTGGTTTTATGCAGCACCCCAACTCACCTTTCCCCTTAAGCAAGCATAAGTTGGTTTTCTAAATTTGAGACCCTGTTCTGTTTTGTAATCCAGTTCCTGTGTAGCCAAGTTTACATCCCGTGTATTAGTGATATCTTATGATGTTTCTTTTTCTGTGTGACTTATTTCAGTTAGAATCATCATACCTGAATCCACTCATTATGCTGCTACGGGCCTGATGACATAGATTTCATTGCTGAGTGATATTGCATTGTACGTAAGTACCACAACTTCTTTATCCATTTTTCACTTTCTGCGATATTGAACTTGTACCGTAAACGAGGTTCTTGTAAACAGAGCCGTCCCAAACTTTGGGGTGGCTGTGTCTTTTTGATTTTAATTTCCCTAAGCTATAGGACCATAAGTGGAAGTGCCCTAGGCTCTGTTGCTTTGTTTTTTAGATGTTTCAGGAAACACCATACACCTCTCCCGAGTGGCTCTTGGCAATTTACATCCCGCCCATCAGCATAACAAGGCTCCCAGTTCTCCATGGCCTGTCCTGCCTTTCTGGATTTTACACTTTTTTCAGATGGCCCTTTTGACCGGGGGGCAGTGAGACTTCATTGTAGTGCAGGTTTCCTTTGCAAGCTTGCTTGGTTGGCCAAAAAGGGCGTGTGCGTTTTTTCCTGAATATATTCAGGAAAAAACGCATACGCCCTTTTTGGCCAAGTGCATCATTGTGGACGTTCTGCCTCTTTTCCTATGCTTTAAATGCAATTCCAGTCTACCTCCTGAAATCGGTTTCCTGCAATTCTGCCCCGCTTTCAAGTCCTCTTGGCAGCCTTACTTCAGTATATTTTTGGACGATAGCTGTCATTTATAACTCTGCAGGTTTGTGAATTACAGTGCCCCTGAGCTCCTTTCTTCAACTCGCTTTCTTGTGAGCTGGCCGCAACACCGCAGGATTGCTTCAGGCCCTAATCTGGTTCCGGCACGGCACGCTGAGCCTTTGGTTAATTCCTCTTCCTGGTGGGAAATGAGAGTTAAATTTGCCCGTCCAGTCACCTCCAGCTAGTCTCTCATTGGTTCTCCCTATTCCTGTTCATCTTCCGCAGAAATTGCAAACTGGGCCAAACAGGAGGTTAAAGGCACTGACTCTCCAAGTCGGGAGAGTGTTAGTAAAGCGTCTGGAATGTTGCACCCGAGTACCAGGGGACGAGAACTGAGACATATTGGAACACGTCTCCCGATCACACGGTTGATCATACTCTGGGTTCCACGTGCATGTTTTAGCTGAAGGAAGAATCCCTTAAACCTGGAGAGTTGAGACCCGTGGAATGGGTACCATGCAATATGACTTCAAAGGGTCTTCATTTGCTCACCGAACCTCTCCAATCCTATCACTGCTGCGTTTATGCCCCTGTACACACGCTTGATTTTCTTTCAGAGACATAGCAATCCATAGGTTTTAAGATACTTACTAGTCAGGTACATTCCTAGGCGTTTAATATGGGGTGTTGAGTCCATTTCGTTGAGCAAGGAGTAGTTCTTGTCTATTCCATATTTGGCTTAAGGAACTTTATCTGTGCTCATTTCAATCTCTGGTTTGATGCAGCACCCCAACTCACCTTTCCCCTTAAGCAAGCATAAGTTGGTTTTCTAAATTTGAGACCCTGTTCTGTTTTGTAATCCAGTTCCTGTGTAGCCAAGTTTACATTCCGTGTATTAGTGATATCTTATGATGTTTCTTTTTCTGTGTGACTTATTTCAGTTAGAATCATCATACCTGAATCCACTCATTATGCTGCTACGGGCCTGATGACATAGATTTCATTGCTGAGTGATATTGCATTGTACGTAAGTACCACAACTTCTTTATCCATTTTTCACTTTCTGCGATATTGAACTTGTACCGTAAACGAGGTTCTTGTAAACAGAGTCGTCCCAAACTTTGGGGTGGCTGTGTCTTTTTGATTTTAATTTCCCTAAGCTATAGGACCATAAGTGGAAGTACCCTAGGCTCTGTTGCTTTGTTTTTTAGATGTTTCAGGAAACACCATACACCTCTCCGGAGTGGCTCTTGGCAATTTACATCCCGCCCATCAGCATAACAAGGCTCCCAGTTCTCCATGGCCTGTCCTGCCTTTCTGGATTTTACACTTTTTTCAGATGGCCCTTTTGACCGGGGGGAAGTGAGACTTCATTGTAGTGCAGATTTCCTTTGCAAGCTTGCTTGGTTGGCCAAAAAGGGCGTATGCGTTTTTTCCTGAATATATTCAGGAAAAAACGCATACGCCCTTTTTGGCCAAGTGCATCATTGTGGACGTTCTGCCTCTTTTCCTATGCTTTAAATGCAATTCCAGTCTACCTCCTGAAATCGATTTCCTGCAATTCTGCCCCGCTTTCAAGTCCTCTTGGCAGCCTTACTTCAGTATATTTTTGGACGATAGCTGTCATTTATAACTCTGCAGGTTTGTGAATTACAGTGCCCCTGAGCTCCTTTCTTCAACTCGCTTTCTTGTGAGCTGGCCGCAACACCGCAGGATTGCTTCAGGCCCTAATCTGGTTCCGGCACGGCACGCTGAGCCTTTGGTTAATTCCTCTTCCTGGTGGGAAATGAGAGTTAAATTTGCCCGTCCAGTCACCTCCAGCTAGTCTCTCATTGGTTCTCCCTATTCCTGTTCATCTTCCGCAGAAATTGCAAACTGGGCCAAACAGGAGGTTAAAGGCACTGACTCTCCAAGTCGGGAGAGTGTTAGTAAAGCGTGTGGAATGTTGCACCCGAGTACCAGGGGACGAGAACTGAGACATATTGGAACACGTCTCCCGATCACACGGTTGATCATACTCTGGGTTCCACGTGCATGTTTTACCTGAAGGCAGAATCCCTTAAATCTGGAGAGTTGAGACCCGTGGAATGGGTACCATGCAATATGACTTCAAAGGGTCTTCATTTGCTCACCGAACCTCTCCAATCCTATCACTGCTGCGTTTGTGCCCCTGTACACACGCTTGATTTTCTTTCAGAGACATAGCAATCCATAGGTTTTAAGATACTTACTAGTCAGGTACATTCTTAGGCGTTTAATATGGGGTGTTGAGTCCATTTCGTTGAGCAAGGAGTAGTTCTTGTCTATTCTATATTTGGCTTAAGGAACTTTATCTGTGCTCATTTCAATCTCTGGTTTTATGCAGCACCCCAACTCACCTTTCCCCTTAAGCAAGCATAAGTTGGTTTTCTAAATTTGAGACCCTGTTCTGTTTTGTAATCCAGTTCCTGTGTAGCCAAGTTTACATCCCGTGTATTAGTGATATCTTATGATGTTTCTTTTTCTGTGTGACTTATTTCAGTTAGAATCATCATACCTGAATCCACTCATTATGCTGCTACGGGCCTGATGACATAGATTTCATTGCTGAGTGATATTGCATTGTACGTAAGTACCACAACTTCTTTATCCATTTTTCACTTTCTGCGATATTGAACTTGTACCGTAAACGAGGTTCTTGTAAACAGAGCCGTCCCAAACTTTGGGGTGGCTGTGTCTTTTTGATTTTAATTTCCCTAAGCTATAGGACCATAAGTGGAAGTGCCCTAGGCTCTGTTGCTTTATTTTTTAGATGTTTCAGGAAACACCATACACCTCTCCGGAGTGGCTCTTGGCAATTTACATCCCGCCCATCAGCATAACAAGGCTCCCAGTTCTCCATGGCCTGTCCTGCCTTTCTGGATTTTACACTTTTTTCAGATGGCCCTTTTGACCGGGGGGAAATGAGACTTCATTGTAGTGCAGATTTCCTTTGCAAGCTTGCTTGGTTGGCCAAAAAGGGCGTATGCGTTTTTTCCTGAATATATTCAGGAAAAAACGCATACGCCCTTTTTGGCCAAGTGCATCATTGTGGACGTTCTGCCTCTTTTCCTATGCTTTAAATGCAATTCCAGTCTACCTCCTGAAATCGGTTTCCTGCAATTCTGCCCCGCTTTCAAGTCCTCTTGGCAGCCTTACTTCAGTATATTTTTGGACGATAGCTGTCATTTATAACTCTGCAGGTTTGTGAATTACAGTGCCCCTGAGCTCCTTTCTTCAACTCGCTTTCTTGTGAGCTGGCCGCAACACCGCAGGATTGCTTCAGGCCCTAATCTGGTTCTGGCACGGCACGCTGAGCCTTTGGTTAATTCCTCTTCCTGGTGGGAAATGAGAGTTAAATTTGCCCGTCCAGTCACCTCCAGCTAGTCTCTCATTGGTTCTCCCTATTCCTGTTCATCTTCCGCAGAAATTGCAAACTGGGCCAAACAGGAGGTTAAAGGCACTGACTCTCCAAGTCGGGAGAGTGTTAGTAAAGCGTCTGGAATGTTGCACCCGAGTACCAGGGGACGAGAACTGAGACATATTGGAACACGTCTCCCGATCACACGGTTGATCATACTCTGGGTTCCACGTGCATGTTTTACCTGAAGGCAGAATCCCTTAAACCTGGAGAGTTGAGACCCGTGGAATGGGTACCATGCAATATGACTTCAAAGGGTCTTCATTTGCTCACCGAACCTCTCCAATCCTATCACTGCTGCGTTTATGCCCCTGTACACACGCTTGATTTTCTTTCAGAGACATAGCAATCCATAGGTTTTAAGATACTTACTAGTCAGGTACATTCCTAGGCGTTTAATATGGGGTGTTGAGTCCATTTCGTTGAGCAAGGAGTAGTTCTTGTCTATTCCATATTTGGCTTAAGGAACTTTATCTGTGCTCATTTCAATCTCTGGTTTGATGCAGCACCCCAACTCACCTTTCCCCTTAAGCAAGCATAAGTTGGTTTTCTAAATTTGAGACCCTGTTCTGTTTTGTAATCCAGTTCCTGTGTAGCCAAGTTTACATTCCGTGTATTAGTGATATCTTATGATGTTTCTTTTTCTGTGTGACTTATTTCAGTTAGAATCATCATACCTGAATCCACTCATTATGCTGCTACGGGCCTGATGACATAGATTTCATTGCTGAGTGATATTGCATTGTACGTAAGTACCACAACTTCTTTATCCATTTTTCACTTTCTGCGATATTGAACTTGTACCGTAAACGAGGTTCTTGTAAACAGAGTCGTCCCAAACTTTGGGGTGGCTGTGTCTTTTTGATTTTAATTTCCCTAAGCTATAGGACCATAAGTGGAAGTACCCTAGGCTCTGTTGCTTTGTTTTTTAGATGTTTCAGGAAACACCATACACCTCTCCGGAGTGGCTCTTGGCAATTTACATCCCGCCCATCAGCATAACAAGGCTCCCAGTTCTCCATGGCCTGTCCTGCCTTTCTGGATTTTACACTTTTTTCAGATGGCCCTTTTGACCGGGGGGAAGTGAGACTTCATTGTAGTGCAGATTTCCTTTGCAAGCTTGCTTGGTTGGCCAAAAAGGGCGTATGCGTTTTTTCCTGAATATATTCAGGAAAAAACGCATACGCCCTTTTTGGCCAAGTGCATCATTGTGGACGTTCTGCCTCTTTTCCTATGCTTTAAATGCAATTCCAGTCTACCTCCTGAAATCGGTTTCCTGCAATTCTGCCCCGCTTTCAAGTCCTCTTGGCAGCCTTACTTCAGTATATTTTTGGACGATAGCTGTCATTTATAACTCTGCAGGTTTGTGAATTACAGTGCCCCTGAGCTCCTTTCTTCAACTCGCTTTCTTGTGAGCTGGCCGCAACACCGCAGGATTGCTTCAGGCCCTAATCTGGTTCTGGCACGGCACGCTGAGCCTTTGGTTAATTCCTCTTCCTGGTGGGAAATGAGAGTTAAATTTGCCCGTCCAGTCACCTCCAGCTAGTCTCTCATTGGTTCTCCCTATTCCTGTTCATCTTCCGCAGAAATTGCAAACTGGGCCAAACAGGAGGTTAAAGGCACTGACTCTCCAAGTCGGGAGAGTGTTAGTAAAGCGTCTGGAATGTTGCACCCGAGTACCAGGGGACGAGAACTGAGACATATTGGAACACGTCTCCCGATCACACGGTTGATCATACTCTGGGTTCCACGTGCATGTTTTACCTGAAGGCAGAATCCCTTAAACCTGGAGAGTTGAGACCCGTGGAATGGGTACCATGCAATATGACTTCAAAGGGTCTTCATTTGCTCACCGAACCTCTCCAATCCTATCACTGCTGCGTTTATGCCCCTGTACACACGCTTGATTTTCTTTCAGAGACATAGCAATCCATAGGTTTTAAGATACTTACTAGTCAGGTACATTCTTAGGCGTTTAATATGGGGTGTTGAGTCCATTTCGTTGAGCAAGGAGTAGTTCCTGTCTATTCCATATTTGGCTTAAGGAGCTTTATCTGTGCTCATTTCAATCTCTGGTTTGATGCAGCACCCCAACTCACCTTTCCCCTTAAGCAAGCATAAGTTGGTTTTCTAAATTTGAGACCCTGTTCTGTTTTGTAATCCAGTTCCTGTGTAGCCAAGTTTACATTCCGTGTATTAGTGATATCTTATGATGTTTCTTTTTCTGTGTGACTTATTTCAGTTAGAATCATCATACCTGAATCCACTCATTATGCTGCTACGGGCCTGATGACATAGATTTCATTGCTGAGTGATATTGCATTGTACGTAAGTACCACAACTTCTTTATCCATTATTCACTTTCTGCGATATTGAACTTGTTCCGTAAACGAGGTTCTTGTAAACAGAGCCGTCCCAAACTTTGGGGTGGCTGTGTCTTTTTGATTTTAATTTCCCTAAGCTATAGGACCATAAGTGGAAGTGCCCTAGGCTCTGTTGCTTTGTTTTTTAGATGTTTCAGGAAACACCATACACCTCTCCCAAGTGGCTCTTGGCAATTTACATCCCGCCCATCAGCATAACAAGGCTCCCAGTTCTCCATGGCCTGTCCTGCCTTTCTGGATTTTACACTTTTTTCAGATGGCCCTTTTGACCGGGGGGAAGTGAGACTTCATTGTAGTGCAGATTTCCTTTGCAAGCTTGCTTGGTTGGCCAAAAAGGGCGTATGCGTTTTTTCCTGAATATATTCAGGAATATATTCAGGAATATATTCAGGAATATATTCAGGAAAAAACGCATACGCCCTTTTTGGCCAAGTGCATCATTGTGGACGTTCTGCCTCTTTTCCTATGCTTTAAATGCAATTCCAGTCTACCTCCTGAAATCGGTTTCCTGCAATTCTGCCCCGCTTTCAAGTCCTCTTGGCAGCCTTACTTCAGTATATTTTTGGACGATAGCTGTCATTTATAACTCTGCAGGTTTGTGAATTACAGTGCCCCTGAGCTCCTTTCTTCAACTCGCTTTCTTGTGAGCTGGCCGCAACACCGCAGGATTGCTTCAGGCCCTAATCTGGTTCCGGCACGGCACGCTGAGCCTTTGGTTAATTCCTCTTCCTGGTGGGAAATGAGAGTTAAATTTGCCCGTCCAGTCACCTCCAGCTAGTCTCTCATTGGTTCTCCCTATTCCTGTTCATCTTCCACAGAAATTGCAAACTGGGCCAAACAGGAGGTTAAAGGCACTGACTCTCCAAGTCGGGAGAGTGTTAGTAAAGCGTCTGGAATGTTGCACCCGAGTACCAGGGGACGAGAACTGAGACATATTGGAACACGTCTCCCGATCACACGGTTGATCATACTCTGGGTTCCACGTGCATGTTTTACCTGAAGGCAGAATCCCTTAAACCTGGAGAGTTGAGACCCGTGGAATGGGTACCATGCAATATGACTTCAAAGGGTCTTCATTTGCTCACCGAACCTCTCCAATCCTATCACTGCTGCGTTTATGCCCCTGTACACACGCTTGATTTTCTTTCAGAGACATAGCAATCCATAGGTTTTAAGATACTTACTAGTCAGGTACATTCCTAGGCGTTTAATATGGGGTGTTGAGTCCATTTCGTTGAGCAAGGAGTAGTTCTTGTCTATTCCATATTTGGCTTAAGGAACTTTATCTGTGCTCATTTCAATCTCTGGTTTGATGCAGCACCCCAACTCACCTTTCCCCTTAAGCAAGCATAAGTTGGTTTTCTAAATTTGAGACCCTGTTCTGTTTTGTAATCCAGTTCCTGTGTAGCCAAGTTTACATTCCGTGTATTAGTGATATCTTATGATGTTTCTTTTTCTGTGTGACTTATTTCAGTTAGAATCATCATACCTGAATCCACTCATTATGCTGCTACGGGCCTGATGACATAGATTTCATTGCTGAGTGATATTGCATTGTACGTAAGTACCACAACTTCTTTATCCATTTTTCACTTTCTGCGATATTGAACTTGTACCGTAAACGAGGTTCTTGTAAACAGAGTCGTCCCAAACTTTGGGGTGGCTGTGTCTTTTTGATTTTAATTTCCCTAAGCTATAGGACCATAAGTGGAAGTACCCTAGGCTCTGTTGCTTTGTTTTTTAGATGTTTCAGGAAACACCATACACCTCTCCGGAGTGGCTCTTGGCAATTTACATCCCGCCCATCAGCATAACAAGGCTCCCAGTTCTCCATGGCCTGTCCTGCCTTTCTGGATTTTACACTTTTTTCAGATGGCCCTTTTGACCGGGGGGAAGTGAGACTTCATTGTAGTGCAGATTTCCTTTGCAAGCTTGCTTGGTTGGCCAAAAAGGGCGTATGCGTTTTTTCCTGAATATATTCAGGAAAAAACGCATACGCCCTTTTTGGCCAAGTGCATCATTGTGGACGTTCTGCCTCTTTTCCTATGCTTTAAATGCAATTCCAGTCTACCTCCTGAAATCGGTTTCCTGCAATTCTGCCCCGCTTTCAAGTCCTCTTGGCAGCCTTACTTCAGTATATTTTTGGACGATAGCTGTCATTTATAACTCTGCAGGTTTGTGAATTACAGTGCCCCTGAGCTCCTTTCTTCAACTCGCTTTCTTGTGAGCTGGCCGCAACACCGCAGGATTGCTTCAGGCCCTAATCTGGTTCTGGCACGGCACGCTGAGCCTTTGGTTAATTCCTCTTCCTGGTGGGAAATGAGAGTTAAATTTGCCCGTCCAGTCACCTCCAGCTAGTCTCTCATTGGTTCTCCCTATTCCTGTTCATCTTCCGCAGAAATTGCAAACTGGGCCAAACAGGAGGTTAAAGGCACTGACTCTCCAAGTCGGGAGAGTGTTAGTAAAGCGTCTGGAATGTTGCACCCGAGTACCAGGGGACGAGAACTGAGACATATTGGAACACGTCTCCCGATCACACGGTTGATCATACTCTGGGTTCCACGTGCATGTTTTACCTGAAGGCAGAATCCCTTAAACCTGGAGAGTTGAGACCCGTGGAATGGGTACCATGCAATATGACTTCAAAGGGTCTTCATTTGCTCACCGAACCTCTCCAATCCTATCACTGCTGCGTTTATGCCCCTGTACACACGCTTGATTTTCTTTCAGAGACATAGCAATCCATAGGTTTTAAGATACTTACTAGTCAGGTACATTCTTAGGCGTTTAATATGGGGTGTTGAGTCCATTTCGTTGAGCAAGGAGTAGTTCCTGTCTATTCCATATTTGGCTTAAGGAGCTTTATCTGTGCTCATTTCAATCTCTGGTTTGATGCAGCACCCCAACTCACCTTTCCCCTTAAGCAAGCATAAGTTGGTTTTCTAAATTTGAGACCCTGTTCTGTTTTGTAATCCAGTTCCTGTGTAGCCAAGTTTACATTCCGTGTATTAGTGATATCTTATGATGTTTCTTTTTCTGTGTGACTTATTTCAGTTAGAATCATCATACCTGAATCCACTCATTATGCTGCTACGGGCCTGATGACATAGATTTCATTGCTGAGTGATATTGCATTGTACGTAAGTACCACAACTTCTTTATCCATTATTCACTTTCTGCGATATTGAACTTGTTCCGTAAACGAGGTTCTTGTAAACAGAGCCGTCCCAAACTTTGGGGTGGCTGTGTCTTTTTGATTTTAATTTCCCTAAGCTATAGGACCATAAGTGGAAGTGCCCTAGGCTCTGTTGCTTTGTTTTTTAGATGTTTCAGGAAACACCATACACCTCTCCCAAGTGGCTCTTGGCAATTTACATCCCGCCCATCAGCATAACAAGGCTCCCAGTTCTCCATGGCCTGTCCTGCCTTTCTGGATTTTACACTTTTTTCAGATGGCCCTTTTGACCGGGGGGAAGTGAGACTTCATTGTAGTGCAGATTTCCTTTGCAAGCTTGCTTGGTTGGCCAAAAAGGGCGTATGCGTTTTTTCCTGAATATATTCAGGAATATATTCAGGAATATATTCAGGAATATATTCAGGAAAAAACGCATACGCCCTTTTTGGCCAAGTGCATCATTGTGGACGTTCTGCCTCTTTTCCTATGCTTTAAATGCAATTCCAGTCTACCTCCTGAAATCGGTTTCCTGCAATTCTGCCCCGCTTTCAAGTCCTCTTGGCAGCCTTACTTCAGTATATTTTTGGACGATAGCTGTCATTTATAACTCTGCAGGTTTGTGAATTACAGTGCCCCTGAGCTCCTTTCTTCAACTCGCTTTCTTGTGAGCTGGCCGCAACACCGCAGGATTGCTTCAGGCCCTAATCTGGTTCCGGCACGGCACGCTGAGCCTTTGGTTAATTCCTCTTCCTGGTGGGAAATGAGAGTTAAATTTGCCCGTCCAGTCACCTCCAGCTAGTCTCTCATTGGTTCTCCCTATTCCTGTTCATCTTCCACAGAAATTGCAAACTGGGCCAAACAGGAGGTTAAAGGCACTGACTCTCCAAGTTGGGAGAGTGTTAGTAAAGCGTCTGGAATGTTGCACCCGAGTACCAGGGGACGAGAACTGAGACATATTGGAACATGTCTCCCGATCACACGGTTGATCATACTCTGGGTTCCACGTGCATGTTTTAGCTGAAGGAAGAATCCCTTAAACCTGGAGAGTTGAGACCCGTGGAATGGGTACCATGCAATATGACTTCAAAGGGTCTTCATTTGCTCACCGAACCTCTCCAATCCTATCACTGCTGCGTTTATGCCCCTGTACACACGCTTGATTTTCTTTCAGACACATAGCAATCCATAGGTTTTAAGATACTTACTAGTCAGGTACTTTCTTAGGCGTTTAATATGGGGTGTTGAGTCCATTTCGTTGAGCAAGGAGTAGTTCTTGTCTATTCCATATTTGGCTTAAGGAACTTTATCTGTGCTCATTTCAATCTCTGGTTTGATGCAGCACCCCAACTCACCTTTCCCCTTAAGCAAGCATAAGTTGGTTTTCTAAATTTGAGACCCTGTTCTGTTTTGTAATCCAGTTCCTGTGTAGCCAAGTTTACATTCCGTGTATTAGTGATATCTTATGATGTTTCTTTTTCTGTGTGACTTATTTCAGTTACAATCATCATACCTAAATCCACTCATTATGCTGCTACGGGCCTGATGACATAGATTTCATTGCTGAGTGATATTGCATTGTACGTAAGTACCACAACTTCTTTATCCATTTTTCACTTTCTGCGATATTGAACTTGTACCGTAAACGAGGTTCTTGTAAACAGAGCCGTCCCAAACTTTGGGGTGGCTGTGTCTTTTTGATTTTAATTTCCCTAAGCTATAGGACCATAAGTGGAAGTGCCCTAGGCTCTGTTGCTTTGTTTTTTAGATGTTTCAGGAAACACCATACACCTCTCCCGAGTGTCTGTTGGCAATTTACATCCCGCCCATCAGCATAACAAGGCTCCCAGTTCTCCATGGCCTGTCCTGCCTTTCTGGATTTTACACTTTTTTCAGATGGCCCTTTTGACCGGGGGGAAGTGAGACTTCATTGTAGTGCAGATTTCCTTTGCAAGCTTGCTTGGTTGGCCAAAAAGGGCGTATGCGTTTTTTCCTGAATATATTCAGGAAAAAACGCATACGCCCTTTTTGGCCAAGTGCATCATTGTGGACGTTCTGCCTCTTTTCCTATGCTTTAAATGCAATTCCAGTCTACCTCCTGAAATCGGTTTCCTGCAATTCTGCCCCGCTTTCAAGTCCTCTTGGCAGCCTTACTTCAGTATATTTTTGGACGATAGCTGTCATTTATAACTCTGCAGGTTTGTGAATTACAGTGCCCCTGAGCTCCTTTCTTCAACTCGCTTTCTTGTGAGCTGGCCGCAACACCGCAGGATTGCTTCAGGCCCTAATCTGGTTCCGGCACGGCACGCTGAGCCTTTGGTTAATTCCTCTTCCTGGTGGGAAATGAGAGTTAAATTTGCCCGTCCAGTCACCTCCAGCTAGTCTCTCATTGGTTCTCCCTATTCCTGTTCATCTTCCGCAGAAATTGCAAACTGGGCCAAACAGGAGGTTAAAGGCACTGACTCTCCAAGTCGGGAGAGTGTTAGTAAAGCGTCTGGAATGTTGCACCCGAGTACCAGGGGACGAGAACTGAGACATATTGGAACACGTCTCCCGATCACACGGTTGATCATACTCTGGGTTCCACGTGCATGTTTTACCTGAAGGCAGAATCCCTTAAACCTGGAGAGTTGAGACCCGTGGAATGGGTACCATGCAATATGACTTCAAAGGGTCTTCATTTGCTCACCGAACCTCTCCAATCCTATCACTGCTGCGTTTATGCCCCTGTACACACGCTTGATTTTCTTTCAGAGACATAGCAATCCATAGGTTTTAAGATACTTACTAGTCAGGTACATTCTTAGGCGTTTAATATGGGGTGTTGAGTCCATTTCGTTGAGCAAGGAGTAGTTCTTGTCTATTCCATATTTGGCTTAAGGAGCTTTATCTGTGCTCATTTCAATCTCTGGTTTGATGCAGCACCCCAACTCACCTTTCCCCTTAAGCAAGCATAAGTTGGTTTTCTAAATTTGAGACCCTGTTCTGTTTTGTAATCCAGTTCCTGTGTAGCCAAGTTTACATTCCGTGTATTAGTGATATCTTATGATGTTTCTTTTTCTGTGTGACTTATTTCAGTTAGAATCATCATACCTGAATCCACTCATTATGCTGCTACGGGCCTGATGACATAGATTTCATTGCTGAGTGATATTGCATTGTACGTAAGTACCACAACTTCTTTATCCATTATTCACTTTCTGCGATATTGAACTTGTTCCGTAAACGAGGTTCTTGTAAACAGAGCCGTCCCAAACTTTGGGGTGGCTGTGTCTTTTTGATTTTAATTTCCCTAAGCTATAGGACCATAAGTGGAAGTGCCCTAGGCTCTGTTGCTTTGTTTTTTAGATGTTTCAGGAAACACCATACACCTCTCCCGAGTGGCTGTTGGCAATTTACATCCCGCCCATCAGCATAACAAGGCTCCCAGTTCTCCATGGCCTGTCCTCCCTTTCTGGATTTTACACTTTTTTCAGATGGCCCTTTTGACCGGGGGGAAGTGAGACTTCATTGTAGTGCAGATTTCCTTTGCAAGCTTGCTTGGTTGGCCAAAAAGGGCGTATGCGTTTTTTCCTGAATATATTCAGGAATATATTCAGGAATATATTCAGGAATATATTCAGGAAAAAACGCATACGCCCTTTTTGGCCAAGTGCATCATTGTGGACGTTCTGCCTCTTTTCCTATGCTTTAAATGCAATTCCAGTCTACCTCCTGAAATCGGTTTCCTGCAATTCTGCCCCGCTTTCAAGTCCTCTTGGCAGCCTTACTTCAGTATATTTTTGGACGATAGCTGTCATTTATAACTCTGCAGGTTTGTGAATTACAGTGCCCCTGAGCTCCTTTCTTCAACTCGCTTTCTTGTGAGCTGGCCGCAACACCGCAGGATTGCTTCAGGCCCTAATCTGGTTCCCGCACGGCACGCTGAGCCTTTGGTTAATTCCTCTTCCTGGTGGGAAATGAGAGTTAAATTTGCCCGTCCAGACACCTCCAGCTAGTCTCTCATTGGTTCTCCCTATTCCTGTTCATCTTCCGCAGAAATTGCAAACTGGGCCAAACAGGAGGTTAAAGGCACTGACTCTCCAAGTCGGGAGAGTGTTAGTAAAGCATCTGGAATGTTGCACCCGAGTACCAGGGGACGAGAACTGAGACATATTGGAACACGTCTCCCGATCACACGGTTGATCATACTCTGGGTTCCACGTGCATGTTTTAGCTGAAGGAAGAATCCCTTAAACCTGGAGAGTTGAGACCCGTGGAATGGGTACCATGCAATATGACTTCAAAGGGTCTTCATTTGCTCACCGAACCTCTCCAATCCTATCACTGCTGCGTTTGTGCCCCTGTACACACGCTTGATTTTCTTTCAGACACATAGCAATCCATAGGTTGTAAGATACTTACTAGTCAGGTACATTCTTAGGCGTTTAATATGGGGTGTTGAGTCCATTTCGTTGAGCAAGGAGTAGTTCTTGTCTATTCCATATTTGGCTTAAGGAACTTTATCTGTGCTCATTTCAATCTCTGGTTTTATGCAGCACCCCAACTCACCTTTCCCCTTAAGCAAGCATAAGTTGGTTTTCTAAATTTGAGACCCTGTTCTGTTTTGTAATCCAGTTCCTGTGTAGCCAAGTTTACATCCCGTGTATTAGTGATATCTTATGATGTTTCTTTTTCTGTGTGACTTATTTCAGTTAGAATCATCATACCTGAATCCACTCATTATGCTGCTACGGGCCTGATGACATAGATTTCATTGCTGAGTGATATTGCATTGTACGTAAGTACCACAACTTCTTTATCCATTTTTCACTTTCTGCGATATTGAACTTGTACCGTAAACGAGGTTCTTGTAAACAGAGCCGTCCCAAACTTTGGGGTGGCTGTGTCTTTTTGATTTTAATTTCCCTAAGCTATAGGACCATAAGTGGAAGTGCCCTAGGCTCTGTTGCTTTGTTTTTTAGATGTTTCAGGAAACACCATACACCTCTCCCGAGTGGCTGTTGGCAATTTACATCCCGCCCATCAGCATAACAAGGCTCCCAGTTCTCCATGGCCTGTCCTGCCTTTCTGGATTTTACACTTTTTTCAGATGGCCCTTTTGACCGGGGGGAAGTGAGACTTCATTGTAGTGCAGATTTCCTTTGCAAGCTTGCTTGGTTGGCCAGAAAGGGCGTATGCGTTTTTTCCTGAATATATTCAGGAAAAAACGCATACGCCCTTTTTGGCCAAGTGCATCATTGTGGACGTTCTGCCTCTTTTCCTATGCTTTAAATGCAATTCCAGTCTACCTCCTGAAATCGGTTTCCTGCAATTCTGCCCCGCTTTCAAGTCCTCTTGGCAGCCTTACTTCAGTATATTTTTGGACGATAGCTGTCATTTATAACTCTGCAGGTTTGTGAATTACAGTGCCCCTGAGCTCCTTTCTTCAACTCGCTTTCTTGTGAGCTGGCCGCAACACCGCAGGATTGCTTCAGGCCCTAATCTGGTTCCCGCACGGCACGCTGAGCCTTTGGTTAATTCCTCTTCCTGGTGGGAAATGAGAGTTAAATTTGCCCGTCCAGACACCTCCAGCTAGTCTCTCATTGGTTCTCCCTATTCCTGTTCATCTTCCGCAGAAATTGCAAACTGGGCCAAACAGGAGGTTAAAGGCACTGACTCTCCAAGTCGGGAGAGTGTTAGTAAAGCATCTGGAATGTTGCACCCGAGTACCAGGGGACGAGAACTGAGACATATTGGAACACGTCTCCCGATCACACGGTTGATCATACTCTGGGTTCCACGTGCATGTTTTAGCTGAAGGAAGAATCCCTTAAACCTGGAGAGTTGAGACCCGTGGAATGGGTACCATGCAATATGACTTCAAAGGGTCTTCATTTGCTCACCGAACCTCTCCAATCCTATCACTGCTGCGTTTGTGCCCCTGTACACACGCTTGATTTTCTTTCAGAAACATAGCAATCCATAGGTTGTAAGATACTTACTAGTCAGGTACATTCTTAGGCGTTTAATATGGGGTGTTGAGTCCATTTCGTTGAGCAAGGAGTAGTTCTTGTCTATTCCATATTTGGCTTAAGGAACTTTATCTGTGCTCATTTCAATCTCTGGTTTTATGCAGCACCCCAACTCACCTTTCCCCTTAAGCAAGCATAAGTTGGTTTTCTAAATTTGAGACCCTGTTCTGTTTTGTAATCCAGTTCCTGTGTAGCCAAGTTTACATCCCGTGTATTAGTGATATCTTATGATGTTTCTTTTTCTGTGTGACTTATTTCAGTTAGAATCATCATACCTGAATCCACTCATTATGCTGCTACGGGCCTGATGACATAGATTTCATTGCTGAGTGATATTGCATTGTACGTAAGTACCACAACTTCTTTATCCATTTTTCACTTTCTGCGATATTGAACTTGTACCGTAAACGAGGTTCTTGTAAACAGAGCCGTCCCAAACTTTGGGGTGGCTGTGTCTTTTTGATTTTAATTTCCCTAAGCTATAGGACCATAAGTGGAAGTGCCCTAGGCTCTGTTGCTTTGTTTTTTAGATGTTTCAGGAAACACCATACACCTCTCCCGAGTGGCTGTTGGCAATTTACATCCCGCCCATCAGCATAACAAGGCTCCCAGTTCTCCATGGCCTGTCCTGCCTTTCTGGATTTTACACTTTTTTCAGATGGCCCTTTTGACCGGGGGGAAGTGAGACTTCATTGTAGTGCAGATTTCCTTTGCAAGCTTGCTTGGTTGGCCAGAAAGGGCGTATGCGTTTTTTCCTGAATATATTCAGGAAAAAACGCATACGCCCTTTTTGGCCAAGTGCATCATTGTGGACGTTCTGCCTCTTTTCCTATGCTTTAAATGCAATTCCAGTCTACCTCCTGAAATCGGTTTCCTGCAATTCTGCCCCGCTTTCAAGTCCTCTTGGCAGCCTTACTTCAGTATATTTTTGGACGATAGCTGTCATTTATAACTCTGCAGGTTTGTGAATTACAGTGCCCCTGAGCTCCTTTCTTCAACTCGCTTTCTTGTGAGCTGGCCGCAACACCGCAGGATTGCTTCAGGCCCTAATCTGGTTCCCGCACGGCACGCTGAGCCTTTGGTTAATTCCTCTTCCTGGTGGGAAATGAGAGTTAAATTTGCCCGTCCAGACACCTCCAGCTAGTCTCTCATTGGTTCTCCCTATTCCTGTTCATCTTCCGCAGAAATTGCAAACTGGGCCAAACAGGAGGTTAAAGGCACTGACTCTCCAAGTCGGGAGAGTGTTAGTAAAGCATCTGGAATGTTGCACCCGAGTACCAGGGGACGAGAACTGAGACATATTGGAACACGTCTCCCGATCACACGGTTGATCATACTCTGGGTTCCACGTGCATGTTTTAGCTGAAGGAAGAATCCCTTAAACCTGGAGAGTTGAGACCCGTGGAATGGGTACCATGCAATATGACTTCAAAGGGTCTTCATTTGCTCACCGAACCTCTCCAATCCTATCACTGCTGCGTTTGTGCCCCTGTACACACGCTTGATTTTCTTTCAGAAACATAGCAATCCATAGGTTGTAAGATACTTACTAGTCAGGTACATTCTTAGGCGTTTAATATGGGGTGTTGAGTCCATTTCGTTGAGCAAGGAGTAGTTCTTGTCTATTCCATATTTGGCTTAAGGAACTTTATCTGTGCTCATTTCAATCTCTGGTTTTATGCAGCACCCCAACTCACCTTTCCCCTTAAGCAAGCATAAGTTGGTTTTCTAAATTTGAGACCCTGTTCTGTTTTGTAATCCAGTTCCTGTGTAGCCAAGTTTACATCCCGTGTATTAGTGATATCTTATGATGTTTCTTTTTCTGTGTGACTTATTTCAGTTAGAATCATCATACCTGAATCCACTCATTATGCTGCTACGGGCCTGATGACATAGATTTCATTGCTGAGTGATATTGCATTGTACGTAAGTACCACAACTTCTTTATCCATTTTTCACTTTCTGCGATATTGAACTTGTACCGTAAACGAGGTTCTTGTAAACAGAGCCGTCCCAAACTTTGGGGTGGCTGTGTCTTTTTGATTTTAATTTCCCTAAGCTATAGGACCATAAGTGGAAGTGCCCTAGGCTCTGTTGCTTTGTTTTTTAGATGTTTCAGGAAACACCATACACCTCTCCCGAGTGGCTCTTGACAATATACATCCCGCCCATCAGCATAACAAGGCTCCCAGTTCTCCATGGCCTGTCCTGCCTTTCTGGATTTTACACTTTTTTCAGATGGCCCTTTTGACCGGGGGGAAGTGAGACTTCATTGTAGTGCAGATTTCCTTTGCAAGCTTGCTTGGTTGGCCAAAAAGGGCGTATGCGTTTTTTCCTGAATATATTCAGGAAAAAACGCATACGCCCTTTTTGGCCAAGTGCATCATTGTGGACGTTCTGCCTCTTTTCCTATGCTTTAAATGCAATTCCAGTCTACCTCCTGAAATCGGTTTCCTGCAATTCTGCCCCGCTTTCAAGTCCTCTTGGCAGCCTTACTTCAGTATATTTTTGGACGATAGCTGTCATTTATAACTCTGCAGGTTTGTGAATTACAGTGCCCCTGAGCTCCTTTCTTCAACTCGCTTTCTTGTGAGCTGGCCGCAACACCGCTGGATTGCTTCAGGCCCTAATCTGGTTCCGGCACGGCACGCTGAGCCTTTGGTTAATTCCTCTTCCTGGTGGGAAATGAGAGTTAAATTTGCCCGTCCAGTCACCTCCAGCTAGTCTCTCATTGGTTCTCCCTATTCCTGTTCATCTTCCGCAGAAATTGCAAACTGGGCCAAACAGGAGGTTAAAGGCACTGACTCTCCAAGTCGGGAGAGTGTTAGTAAAGCGTCTGGAATGTTGCACCCGAGTACCAGGGGATGAGAACTGAGACATATTGGAACACGTCTCCCGATCACACGGTTGATCATACTCTGGGTTCCACGTGCATGTTTTAGCTGAAGGAAGAATCCCTTAAACCTGGAGAGTTGAGACCCGTGGAATGGGTACCATGCAATATGACTTCAAAGGGTCTTCATTTGCTCACCGAACCTCTCCAATCCTATCACTGCTGCGTTTATGCCCCTGTACACACGCTTGATTTTCTTTCAGAGACATAACAATTCATAGGTTTTAAGATACTTACTAGTCAGGTACATTCTTAGGCGTTTAATATGGGGTGTTGAGTCCATTTCGTTGAGCAAGGAGTAGTTCTTGTCTATTCCATATTTGGCTTAAGGAACTTTATCTGTGCTCATTTCAATCTCTGGTTTTATGCAGCACCCCAACTCACCTTTCCCCTTAAGCAAGCATAAGTTGGTTTTCTAAATTTGAGACCCTGTTCTGTTTTGTAATCCAGTTCCTGTGTAGCCAAGTTTACATCCCGTGTATTAGTGATATCTTATGATGTTTCTTTTTCTGTGTGACTTATTTCAGTTAGAATCATCATACCTGAATCCACTCATTATGCTGCTACGGGCCTGATGACATAGATTTCATTGCTGAGTGATATTGCATTGTACGTAAGTACCACAACTTCTTTATCCATTTTTCACTTTCTGCGATATTGAACTTGTACCGTAAACGAGGTTCTTGTAAACAGAGCCGTCCCAAACTTTGGGGTGGCTGTGTCTTTTTGATTTTAATTTCCCTAAGCTATAGGACCATAAGTGGAAGTGCCCTAGGCTCTGTTGCTTTGTTTTTTAGATGTTTCAGGAAACACCATACACCTCTCCGGAGTGGCTCTTGGCAATTTACATCCCGTCCATCAGCATAACAAGGCTCCCAGTTCTCCATGGCCTGTCCTGCCTTTCTGGATTTTACACTTTTTTCAGATGGCCCTTTTGACCGGGGGGCAGTGAGACTTCATTGTAGTGCAGATTTCCTTTGCAAGCTTGCTTGGTTGGCCAAAAAGGGCGTATGCGTTTTTTCCTGAATATATTCAGGAAAAAACGCATACGCCCTTTTTGGCCAAGTGCATCATTGTGGACGTTCTGCCTCTTTTCCTATGCTTTAAATGCAATTCCAGTCTACCTCCTGAAATCGGTTTCCTGCAATTCTGCCCCGCTTTCAAGTCCTCTTGGCAGCCTTACTTCAGTATATTTTTGGACGATAGCTGTCATTTATAACTCTGCAGGTTTGTGAATTACAGTGCCCCTGAGCTCCTTTCTTCAACTCGCTTTCTTGTGAGCTGGCCGCAACACCGCAGGATTGCTTCAGGCCCTAATCTGGTTCCGGCACGGCACGCTGAGCCTTTGGTTAATTCCTCTTCCTGGTGGGAAATGAGAGTTAAATTTGCCCGTCCAGACACCTCCAGCTAGTCTCTCATTGGTTCTCCCTATTCCTGTTCATCTTCCGCAGAAATTGCAAACTGGGCCAAACAGGAGGTTAAAGGCACTGACTCTCCAAGTCGGGAGAGTGTTAGTAAAGCGTCTGGAATGTTGCACCCGAGTACCAGGGGACGAGAACTGAGACATATTGGAACACGTCTCCCGATCACACGGTTGATCATACTCTGGGTTCCACGTGCATGTTTTAGCTGAAGGAAGAATCCCTTAAACCTGGAGAGTTGAGACCCGTGGAATGGGTACCATGCAATATGACTTCAAAGGGTCTTCATTTGCTCACCGAACCTCTCCAATCCTATCACTGCTGCGTTTATGCCCCTGTACACACGCTTGATTTTCTTTCAGACACATAGCAATCCATAGGTTTTAAGATACTTACTAGTCAGGTACATTCTTAGGCGTTTAATATGGGGTGTTGAGTCCATTTCGTTGAGCAAGGAGTAGTTCTTGTCTATTCCATATTTGGCTTAAGGAACTTTATCTGTGCTCATTTCAATCTCTGGTTTTATGCAGCACCCCAACTCACCTTTCCCCTTAAGCAAGCATAAGTTGGTTTTCTAAATTTGAGACCCTGTTCTGTTTTGTAATCCAGTTCCTGTGTAGCCAAGTTTAAATTCCGTGTATTAGTGATATCTTATGATGTTTCTTTTTCTGTGTGACTTATTTCAGTTAGAATCATCATACCTGAATCCACTCATTATGCTGCTACGGGCCTGATGACATAGATTTCATTGCTGAGTGATATTGCATTGTACGTAAGTACCACAACTTCTTTATCCATTTTTCACTTTCTGCGATATTGAACTTGTACCGTAAACGAGGTTCTTGTAAACAGAGCCGTCCCAAACTTTGGGGTGGCTGTGTCTTTTTGATTTTAATTTCCCTAAGCTATAGGACCATAAGTGGAAGTGCCCTAGGCTCTGTTGCTTTGTTTTTTAGATGTTTCAGGAAACACCATACACCTCTCCCGAGTGGCTGTTGGCAATTTACATCCCGCCCATCAGCATAACAAGGCTCCCAGTTCTCCATGGCCTGTCCTGCCTTTCTGGATTTTACACTTTTTTCAGATGGCCCTTTTGACCGGGGGGAAGTGAGACTTCATTGTAGTGCAGATTTCCTTTGCAAGCTTGCTTGGTTGGCCAAAAAGGGCGTATGCGTTTTTTCCTGAATATATTCAGGAAAAAACGCATACGCCCTTTTTGGCCAAGTGCATCATTGTGGACGTTCTGCCTCTTTTCCTATGCTTTAAATGCAATTCCAGTCTACCTCCTGAAATCGGTTTCCTGCAATTCTGCCCCGCTTTCAAGTCCTCTTGGCAGCCTTACTTCAGTATATTTTTGGACGATAGCTGTCATTTATAACTCTGCAGGTTTGTGAATTACAGTGCCCCTGAGCTCCTTTCTTCAACTCGCTTTCTTGTGAGCTGGCCGCAACACCGCAGGATTGCTTCAGGCCCTAATCTGGTTCCGGCACGGCGCGCTGAGCCTTTGGTTAATTCCTCTTCCTGGTGGGAAATGAGAGTTAAATTTGCCCGTCCAGACACCTCCAGCTAGTCTCTCATTGGTTCTCCCTATTCCTGTTCATCTTCCGCAGAAATTGCAAACTGGGCCAAACAGGAGGTTAAAGGCACTGACTCTCCAAGTCGGGAGAGTGTTAGTAAAGCGTCTGGAATGTTGCACCCGAGTACCAGGGGACGAGAACTGAGACATATTGGAACACGTCTCCCGATCACACGGTTGATCATACTCTGGGTTCCACGTGCATGTTTTAGCTGAAGGAAGAATCCCTTAAACCTGGAGAGTTGAGACCCGTGGAATGGGTACCATGCAATATGACTTCAAAGGGTCTTCATTTGCTCACCGAACCTCTCCAATCCTATCACTGCTGCGTTTATGCCCCTGTACACACGCTTGATATTCTTTCAGAGACATAGCAATCCATAGGTTTTAAGATACTTACTAGTCAGGTACATTCTTAGGCGTTTAATATGGGGTGTTGAGTCCATTTCGTTGAGCAAGGAGTAGTTCTTGTCTATTCCATATTTGGCTTAAGGAACTTTATCTGTGCTCATTTCAATCTCTGGTTTTATGCAGCACCCCAACTCACCTTTCCCCTTAAGCAAGCATAAGTTGGTTTTCTAAATTTGAGACCCTGTTCTGTTTTGTAATCCAGTTCCTGTGTAGCCAAGTTTACATCCCGTGTATTAGTGATATCTTATGATGTTTCTTTTTCTGTGTGACTTATTTCAGTTAGAATCATCATACCTGAATCCACTCATTATGCTGCTACGGGCCTGATGACATAGATTTCATTGCTGAGTGATATTGCATTGTACGTAAGTACCACAACTTCTTTATCCATTTTTCACTTTCTGCGATATTGAACTTGTACCGTAAACGAGGTTCTTGTAAACAGAGCCGTCCCAAACTTTGGGGTGGCTGTGTCTTTTTGATTTTAATTTCCCTAAGCTATAGGACCATAAGTGGAAGTGCCCTAGGCTCTGTTGCTTTGTTTTTTAGATGTTTCAGGAAACACCATACACCTCTCCGGAGTGGCTCTTGGCAATTTACATCCCGCCCATCAGCATAACAAGGCTCCCAGTTCTCCATGGCCTGTCCTGCCTTTCTGGATTTTACACTTTTTTCAGATGGCCCTTTTGACCGGGGGGAAGTGAGACTTCATTGTAGTGCAGATTTCCTTTGCAAGCTTGCTTGGTTGGCCAAAAAGGGCGTATGCGTTTTTTCCTGAATATATTCAGGAAAAAACGCATACGCCCTTTTTGGCCAAGTGCATCATTGTGGACGTTCTGCCTCTTTTCCTATGCTTTAAATGCAATTCCAGTCTACCTCCTGAAATCGGTTTCCTGCAATTCTGCCCCGCTTTCAAGTCCTCTTGGCAGCCTTACTTCAGTATATTTTTGGACGATAGCTGTCATTTATAACTCTGCAGGTTTGTGAATTACAGTGCCCCTGAGCTCCTTTCTTCAACTCGCTTTCTTGTGAGCTGGCCGCAACACCGCAGGATTGCTTCAGGCCCTAATCTGGTTCCGGCACGGCACGCTGAGCCTTTGGTTAATTCCTCTTCCTGGTGGGAAATGAGAGTTAAATTTGCCCGTCCAGACACCTCCAGCTAGTCTCTCATTGGTTCTCCCTATTCCTGTTCATCTTCCGCAGAAATTGCAAACTGGGCCAAACAGGAGGTTAAAGGCACTGACTCTCCAAGTCGGGAGAGTGTTAGTAAAGCATCTGGAATGTTGCACCCGATTACCAGGGGACGAGAACTGAGACATATTGGAACACGTCTCCCGATCACACGGTTGATCATACTCTGGGTTCCACATGCATGTTTTAGCTGAAGGAAGAATCCCTTAAACCTGGAGAGTTGAGACCCGTGGAATGGGTACCATGCAATATGACTTCAAAGGGTCTTCATTTGCTCACCGAACCTCTCCAATCCTATCACTGCTGCGTTTATGCCCCTGTACACACGCTTGATTTTCTTTCAGACACATAGCAATCCATAGGTTTTAAGATACTTACTAGTCAGGTACATTCTTAGGCGTTTAATATAGGGTGTTGAGTCCATTTCGTTGAGCAAGGAGTAGTTCTTGTCTATTCCATATTTGGCTTAAGGAACTTTATCTGCGCTCATTTAAATCTCTGGTTTTATGCAGCACCCCAACTCACCTTTCCCCTTAAGCAAGCATAAGTTGGTTTTCTAAATTTGAGACCCTGTTCTGTTTTGTAATCCAGTTCCTGTGTAGCCAAGTTTACATCCCGTGTATTAGTGATATCTTATGATGTTTCTTTTTCTGTGTGACTTATTTCAGTTAGAATCATCATACCTGAATCCACTCATTATGCTGCTACGGGCCTGATGACATAGATTTCATTGCTGAGTGATATTGCATTGTACGTAAGTACCACAACTTCTTTATCCATTTTTCACTTTCTGCGCTATTGAACTTGTACCGTAAACGAGGTTCTTGTAAACAGAGCCGTCCCAAACTTTGGGGTGGCTGTGTCTTTTTGATTTTAATTTCCCTAAGCTATAGGACCATAAGTGGAAGTGCCCTAGGCTCTGTTGCTTTGTTTTTTAGATGTTTCAGGAAACACCATACACCTCTCCCGAGTGGCTGTTGGCAATTTACATCCCGCCCATCAGCATAACTAGGCTCCCAGTTCTCCATGGCCTGTCCTGCCTTTCTGGATTTTACACTTTTTTCAGATGGCCCTTTTGACCGGGGGGCAGTGAGACTTCATTGTAGTGCAGATTTCCTTTGCAAGCTTGCTTGGTTGGCCAAAAAGGGCGTATGCGTTTTTTCCTGAATATATTCAGGAAAAAACGCATACGCCCTTTTTGGCCAAGTGCATCATTGTGGACGTTCTGCCTCTTTTCCTATGCTTTACATGCAATTCCAGTCTACCTCCTGAAATCGGTTTCCTGCAATTCTGCCCTGCTTTCAACTCCTCTTGGCATCCTAATTCAATATATTTTTGGAAGATAGCTGTCATTTATAACTCTGCAGGTTTGTGAATTACAGTGCCCCTGAGCTCCTTTCTTCAACTCGCTTTCTTGTGAGCTGGCCGCAACACCGCAGGATTGCTTCAGGCCCTAGTTTGGTTCCGGCACGGCATGCTGAGCCTTTGGTTAATTCCTCTTCCTGGTGGGAAATGAGAGTTAAATTGGCCCGTCCGGACACCTCCACCTAATCTCTCATTGGTTCTCCCTATTCCTGTTCATCTTCCGCAGAAATTGCTAACTGGGCCAAACAGGAGGTTAAAGGCACTGACTCTCCAAGTGGGGAGAGTGTTAGTAAAGCGTCTGGAATGTTGCACCCGAGTACCAGGGGACAAAAACTGAGACACATTTGAACACGTTTTCCGACCACATGGTGGATCATACTCTGGGTTCCACATGCATGTTTTAGCTGAAGGAAGAATCCCTTAAACATGGAGAGTTGAGACCCATGGAATGGGTACCATGCAATATGACTTCAAAGGGTCTGCATTTGCTCACCGAACCTCACCAATCCTATCACTGCTGCGTTTATGCCGCTGTACACACACTTGATACTCTTTCGGAGACATATAAATCCATAGGTTTTAAGATTCTTACTAGTCAGGTAGATTCTTACTAGTCAGGTATATTCTTAGGCGTTTAATATGGGGTGTTGAGTCCACTTCGTTGAGCAAGTAGTAGCTCTTGTCTATTACATATTTGGCTTATGGAACGGTATCTGTGCTCATTTCAATCTCTGGTTTTATGCAGCACCCCAACTCACCCGTCCCCTTAAGCAAGCATAAGTTGGTTTTCTACATTTGACACCCTGTTCTGTTTTGTAATTCAGTTCTTGTGTAGCCAAGTTTACATTCCGTGTATTAGTGATATCTTATGATGTTTCTTTTTCTGTGTGACTAATTTCACTTAGAATCATCGTACCTGAATCCACTCATTATGCTGCTACGGGCCTGATGACATAGATTTCATTGCTGAGTGATATTGCATTGTACGTAAGTACCACAATTTCTTTATCCATTTTTCGCTTTCTGTGATATTGAACTTGTACCGTAAACGAGGTTCTTGTAAACAGAGCCGTCCCAAACTTTGGGGTGGCTGTGTCTTTTTGATTTTAATTTCCCTAAGCTATAGGACCATAAGTGGAAGTGCCCTAGGCTCTGTTGCTTTGTTTTTTGGATGTTTCAGGAAACACCATACACTTCTCCAGAGTGGCTGCTGGCAATTTACATCCCGCCCATCAGCATAACTAGGCTCCCAGTTCTCCATGGCCTGTCCTGCCTTTCTGGATTTTACACTTTTTTCAGATGGCCCTTTTGACCGGGGGGCAGTGAGACTTCATTGTAGTCCAGATTTCCTTTGCAAGCTTGCTTGGTTGGCCAAAAAGGGCGTATGCGTTTTTTCCTGAATATATTCAGGAAAAAACGCATACGCCCTTTCTGGCCAAGTGCATCATTGTGGACGTTCTGCCTCTTTTCCTATGCTTTACATGCAATTCCAGTCTACCTCCTGAAATCGGTTTCCTGCAATTCTGCCCTGCTTTCAACTCCTCTTGGCATCCTAATTCAATATATTTTTGGAAGATAGCTGTCATTTATAACTCTGCAGGTTTGTGAATTACAGTGCCCCTGAGCTCCTTTCTTCAACTCGCTTTCTTGTGAGCTGGCCGCAACACCGCAGGATTGTTTCAGGCCCTAGTTTGGTTCCGGCACGGCATGCTGAGCCTTTGGTTAATTCCTCTTCCTGGTGGGAAATGAGAGTTAAATTTGCCCGTCCGGACACCTCCACCTAGTCTCTCATTGGTTCTCCCAATTCCTGTTCATTTTCCACAGAAATTGCAAACTGGGCCAAACAGGAGGTTAAAGGCACTGACTCTCCAAGTGGGGAGAGTGTTAGTAAAGCGTCTGGAATGTTGCAACCGAGTACCAGGGGACGAAAACTGAGACACATTTGAACACGTTTCCCGATCACACGGTGGATCATACTCTGGGTTCCACATGCATGTTTTAGCTGAAGGAAGAATCCCTTAAACCTGGAGAGTTGAGACCCATGGAATGGGTACCATGCAATATGACTTCAAAGGGTCTGCATTTGCTCACCGAACCTCAGCAATCCTATCACTGCTGCGTTTATGCCGCTGTACACACGCTTGATTCTCTTTCGGAGACATATAAATCCATAGGTTTTAAGATTCTTACTAGTCAGGTAGATTCTTACTAGTCAGGTATATTTTTAGGCGTTTAATATGGGGTGTTGAGTCCACTTCGTTGAGCAAGGAGTAGCTCTTGTCTATTACATATTTGGCTTATGGAACGGTATCTGTGCTCATTTCAATCTCTGGTTTTATGCAGCACCCCAACTCACCCGTCCCCTTAAGCAAGCATAAGTTGGTTTTCTACATTTGACACCCTGTTCTGTTTTGTAATTCCGTTCTTGTGTAGCCAAGTTTACATTCCGTGTATTAGTGATATCTTATGATGTTTCTTTTTCAGTGTGACTAATTTCACTTAGAATCATCGTACCTGAATCCACTCATTATGCTGCTACGGGCCTGATGACATAGATTTCATTGCTGAGTGATATTGCATTGTACGTAAGTACCACAATTTCTTTATCCATTTTTCGCTTTCTGTGATATTGAACTTGTACCGTAAACGAGGTTCTTGTAAACAGAGCCGTCCCAAACTTTGGGGTGGCTGTGTCTTTTTGATTTTAATTTCCCTAAGCTATAGGACCATAAGTGGAAGTGCCCTAGGCTCTGTTGCTTTGTTTTTTGGATGTTTCAGGAAACACCATACACTTCTCCAGAGTGGCTGCTGGCAATTTACATCCCGCCCATCAGCATAACAAGGCTCCCATTTCTCCATGGCCTGTCCTGCCTTTCTGGATTTTACACTTTTTTCAGATGGCCCTTTTGACCGGGGGGCAGTGAGACTTCATTGTAGTGCAGATTTCCTTTGCAAGCTTGCTTGTTTGGCCAAAAAGGGCGTATGCCTTTTTTCTTGAATATATTCAGGAAAAAACGCATACGCCCTTTTTGGCCAAGTGCATCATTTTGGACGTTCTGCCTCTTTTCTTATGCTTTACATGCAATTCCAGTCTACCTCCTGAAATCGGTTTCCTGCAATTCTGCCCTGCTTTCAACTCCTCTTGGCATCCTAATTCAATATATTTTTGGAAGATAGCTGTCATTTATAACTCTGCAGGTTTGTGAATTACAGTGCCCCTGAGCTCCTTTCTTCAACTCGCTTTCTTGTGAGCTGGCCGCAACACCGCAGGATTGCTTCAGGCCCTAGTTTGGTTCCGGCACGGCATGCTGAGCCTTTGGTTAATTCCTCTTCCTGGTGGGAAATGAGAGTTAAATTTGCCCGTCCGGTCACCTCCACCTAGTCTCTCATTGGTTCTCCCTATTCCTGTTCATTTTCCACAGAAATTGCAAACTGGGCCAAACAGGAGGTTAAAGGCACTGACTCTCCAAGTGGGGAGAGTGTTAGTAAAGCGTCTGGAATGTTGCACCCGAGTACCAGGAAACGAAAATTGAGACACATTTGAACACGTTTTCCGATCACACGGTGGATCATACTCTGGGTTCCACATGCATGTTTTAGCTGAAGGAAGAATCCCTTAAACAGGGAGAGTTGAGACCCATGGAATGGGTAACATGCAATATGACTTCAAAGGGTCTGCATTTGCTCAGCGAACCTCAGCAATCCTATCACTGCTGCGTTTATGCCACTGTACACACGCTTGATTGTCTTTCGGAGACATATAAATCCATAGGTTTTAAGATTCTTACTAGTCAGGTAGATTCTTACTAGTCAGGTATATTCTTAGGCGTTTAATATGGGGTGTTGAGTCCACTTCGTTGAGCAAGGAGTAGCTCTTGTCTATTACATATTTGGCTTATGGAACGGTATCTGTGCTCATTTCAATCTCTGGTTTTATGCAGCACCCCAACTCACCCGTCCCCTTAAGCAAGCATAAGTTGGTTTTCTACATTTGACACCCTGTTCTGTTTTGTAATTCAGTTCTTGTGTAGCCAAGTTTACATTCCGTGTATTAGTGATATCTTATGATGTTTCTTTTTCTGTGTGACTAATTTCACTTAGAATCATCGTACCTGAATCCACTCATTATGCTGCTACGGGCCTGATGACATAGATTTCATTGCTGAGTGATATTGCATTGTACGTAAGTACCACAATTTCTTTATCCATTTTTCGCTTTCTGTGATATTGAACTTGTACCGTAAACGAGGTTCTTGTAAACAGAGCCGTCCCAAACTTTGGGGTGGCTGTGTCTTTTTGATTTTAATTTCCCTAAGCTATAGGACCATAAGTGGAAGTGCCCTAGGCTCTGTTGCTTTGTTTTATGGATGTTTCAGGAAACACCATACACTTCTCCAGAGTGGCTGCTGGCAATTTACATCCCGCCCATCAGCATAACTAGGCTCCCAGTTCTCCATGGCCTGTCCTGCCTTTCTGGATTTTACACTTTTTTCAGATGGCCCTTTTGACCGGGGGGCAGTGAGACTTCATTGTAGTGCAGATTTCCTTTGCAAGCTTGCTTGGTTGGCCAAAAAGGGCGTATGCATTTTTTCCTGAATATATTCAGGAAAAAACGCATACGCCCTTTTTGGCCAAGTGCATCATTGTGGACGTTCTGCCTCTTTTCCTATGCTTTACATGCAATTCCAGTCTACCTCCTGAAATCGGTTTCCTGCAATTCTGCCCTGCTTTCAACTCCTCTTGGCATCCTAATTCAATATATTTTTGGAAGATAGCTGTCATTTATAACTCTGCAGGTTTGTGAATTACAGTGCCCCTGAGCTCCTTTCTTCAACTCGCTTTCTTGTGAGCTGGCCGCAACACCGCAGGATTGCTTCAGGCCCTAGTTTGGTTCCGGCACGGCATGCTGAGCCTTTGGTTAATTCCTCTTCCTGGTGGGAAATGAGAGTTAAATTTGCCCGTCCAGACACCTCCAGCTAGTCTCTCATTGGTTCTCCCTATTCCTGTTCATCTTCCGCAGAAATTGCAAACTGGGCCAAACAGGAGGTTAAAGGCACTGACTCTCCAAGTCGGGAGAGTGTTAGTAAAGCGTCTGGAATGTTGCACCCGAGTACCAGGGGACGAGAACTGAGACATATTGGAACACGTCTCCCGATCACACGGGTGATCATACTCTGGGTTCCACGTGCATGTTTTACCTGAAGGCAGAATCCCTTAAACCTGGAGAGTTGAGACCCGTGGAATGGGTACCATGCAATATGACTTCAAAGGGTCTTCATTTGCTCACCGAACCTCTCCAATCCTATCACTGCTGCGTTTATGCCCCTGTACACACGCTTGATTTTCTTTCAGAGACATAACAATTCATAGGTTTTAAGATACTTACTAGTCAGGTACATTCTTAGGCGTTTAATATGGGGTGTTGAGTCCATTTCGTTGAGCAAGGAGTAGTTCTTGTCTATTCCATATTTGGCTTAAGGAACTTTATCTGTGTTCATTTAAATCTCTGGTTTTATGCAGCACCCCAACTCACCTTTCCCCTTAAGCAAGCATAAGTTGGTTTTCTAAATTTGAGACCCTGTTCTGTTTTGTAATCCAGTTCCTGTGTAGCCAAGTTTACATCCCGTGTATTAGTGATATCTTATGATGTTTCTTTTTCTGTGTGACTTATTTCAGTTAGAATCATCATACCTGAATCCACTCATTATGCTGCTACGGGCCTGATGACATAGATTTCATTGCTGAGTGATATTGCATTGTACGTAAGTACCACAACTTCTTTATCCATTTTTCACTTTCTGCGATATTGAACTTGTACCGTAAACGAGGTTCTTGTAAACAGAGCTGTCCCAAACTTTGGGGTGGCTGTGTCTTTTTGATTTTAATTTCCCTAAGCTATAGGACCATAAGTGGAAGTGCCCTAGGCTCTGTTGCTTTGTTTTTTAGATGTTTCAGGAAACACCATACACCTCTCCCGAGTGGCTGTTGGCAATTTACATCCCGCCCATCAGCATAACAAGGCTCCCAGTTCTCCATGGCCTGTCCTGCCTTTCTGGATTTTACACTTTTTTCAGATGGCCCTTTTGAGCGGGGGGAAGTGAGACTTCATTGTAGTGCAGATTTCCTTTGCAAGCTTGCTTGGTTGGCCAAAAAGGGCGTATGCGTTTTTTCCTGAATATATTCAGGAAAAAACGCATACGCCCTTTTTGGCCAAGTGCATCATTGTGGACGTTCTGCCTCTTTTCCTATGCTTTAAATGCAATTCCAGTCTACCTCCTGAAATCGGTTTCCTGCAATTCTGCCCCGCTTTCAAGTCCTCTTGGCAGCCTTACTTCAGTATATTTTTGGACGATAGCTGTCATTTATAACTCTGCAGGTTTGTGAATTACAGTGCCCCTGAGCTCCTTTCTTCAACTCGCTTTCTTGTGAGCTGGCCGCAACACCGCAGGATTGCTTCAGGCCCTAATCTGGTTCCGGCACGGCACGCTGAGCCTTTGGTTAATTCCTCTTCCTGGTGGGAAATGAGAGTTAAATTTGCCCGTCCAGACACCTCCAGCTAGTCTCTCATTGGTTCTCCCTATTCCTGTTCATCTTCCGCAGAAATTGCAAACTGGGCCAAACAGGAGGTTAAAGGCACTGACTCTCCAAGTCGGGAGAGTGTTAGTAAAGCATCTGGAATGTTGCACCCGAGTACCAGGGGACGAGAACTGAGACATATTGGAACACGTCTCCCGATCACACGGTTGATCATACTCTGGGTTCCACGTGCATGTTTTAGCTGAAGGAAGAATCCCTTAAACCTGGAGAGTTGAGACCCGTGGAATGGGTACCATGCAATATGACTTCAAAGGGTCTTCATTTGCTCACCGAACCTCTCCAATCCTATCACTGCTGCGTTTATGCCCCTGTACACACGCTTGATTTTCTTTCAGACACATAGCAATCCATAGGTTGTAAGATACTTACTAGTCAGGTACATTCTTAGGCGTTTAATATGGGGTGTTGAGTCCACTTCGTTGAGCAAGGAGTAGCTCCTGTCTATTACATATTTGGCTTATGGAACGGTATCTGTGCTCATTTCAATCTCTGGTTTTATGCAGCACCCCAACTCACCCGTCCCCTTAAGCAAGCATAAGTTGGTTTTCTACATTTGACACCCTGTTCTGTTTTGTAATTCAGTTCTTGTGTAGCCAAGTTTACATTCCGTGTATTAGTGATATCTTATGATGTTTCTTTTTCTGTGTGACTAATTTCACTTAGAATCATCGTACCTGAATCCACTCATTATGCTGCTACGGGCCTGATGACATAGATTTCATTGCTGAGTGATATTGCATTGTACGTAAGTACCACAGTTTCTTTATCCATTTTTCGCTTTCTGTGATATTGAACTTGTACCGTAAACGAGGTTCTTGTAAACAGAGCCGTCCCAAACTTTGGGGTGGCTGTGTCTTTTTGATTTTAATTTCCCTAAGCTATAGGACCATAAGTGGAAGTGCCCTAGGCTCTGTTGCTTTGTTTTTTGGATGTTTCAGGAAACACCATACACTTCTCCAGAGTGGCTGCTGGCAATTTACATCCCGCCCATCAGCATAACTAGGCTCCCAGTTCTCCATGGCCTGTCCTGCCTTTCTGGATTTTACACTTTTTTCAGATGGCCCTTTTGACCGGGGGGCAGTGAGACTTCATTGTAGTGCAGATTTCCTTTGCAAGCTTGCTTGGTTGGCCAAAAAGGGCGTATGCGTTTTTTCCTGAATATATTCAGGAAAAAACGCATACACCCTTTTTGGCCAAGTGCATCATTGTGGACGTTCTGCCTCTTTTCCTATGCTTTACATGCAATTCCAGTCTACCTCCTGAAATCGGTTTCCTGCAATTCTGCCCTGCTTTCAACTCCTCTTGGCATCCTAATTCAATATATTTTTGGAAGATAGCTGTCATTTATAACTCTGCAGGTTTGTGAATTACAGTGCCCCTGAGCTCCTTTCTTCAACTCGCTTTCTTGTGAGCTGGCCGCAACACCGCAGGATTGCTTCAGGCCCTAGTTTGGTTCCGGCACGGCATGCTGAGCCTTTGGTTAATTCCTCTTCCTGGTGGGAAATGAGAGTTAAATTGGCCCGTCCGGACACCTCCACCTAATCTCTCATTGGTTCTCCCTATTCCTGTTCATCTTCCGCAGAAATTGCTAACTGGGCCAAACAGGAGGTTAAAGGCACTGACTCTCCAAGTGGGGAGAGTTTTAGTAAAGCGTCTGGAATGTTGCACCCGAGTACCAGGGGACAAAAACTGAGACACATTTGAACACGTTTTCCGACCACATGGTGGATCATACTCTGGGTTCCACATGCATGTTTTAGCTGAAGGAAGAATCCCTTAAACATGGAGAGTTGAGACTCATGGAATGGGTACCATGCAATATGACTTCAAAGGGTCTGCATTTGCTCACCGAACCTCAGCAATCCTATCACTGCTGCGTTTATGCCGCTGTACACACGCTTGATTCTCTTTCGGAGACATATAAATCCATAGGTTTTAAGATTCTTACTAGTCAGGTATATTCTTAGGCGTTTAATATGGAGTGTTGAGTCCACTTCGTTGAGCAAGGAGTAGCTCTTGTCTATTACATATTTGGCTTATGGAACGGTATCTGTGCTCATTTCAATCTCTGGTTTTATGCAGCACCCCAACTCACCCGTCCCCTTAAGCAAGCATAAGTTGGTTTTCTACATTTGACACCCTGTTCTGTTTTGTAATTCAGTTCTTGTGTAGCCAAGTTTACATTCCGTGTATTAGTGATATCTTATGATGTTTCTTTTTCTGTGTGACTAATTTCACTTAGAATCATCGTACCTGAATCCACTCATTATGCTGCTACGGGCCTGATGACATAGATTTCATTGCTGAGTGATATTGCATTGTACGTAAGTACCACAATTTCTTTATCCATTTTTCGCTTTCTGTGATATTGAACTTGTACCGTAAACGAGGTTCTTGTAAACAGAGCCGTCCCAAACTTTGGGGTGGCTGTGTCTTTTTGATTTTAATTTCCCTAAGCTATAGGACCATAAGTGGAAGTGCCCTAGGCTCTGTTGCTTTGTTTTATGGATGTTTCAGGAAACACCATACACTTCTCCAGAGTGGCTGCTGGCAATTTACATCCCGCCCATCAGCATAACTAGGCTCCCAGTTCTCCATGGCCTGTCCTGCCTTTCTGGATTTTACACTTTTTTCAGATGGCCCTTTTGACCGGGGGGCAGTCAGACTTCATTGTAGTCCAGATTTCCTTTGCAAGCTTGCTTGGTTGGCCAAAAAGGGCGTATGCGTTTTTTCCTGAATATATTCAGGAAAAAACGCATACGCCCTTTTTGGCCAAGTGCATCATTGTGGACGTTCTGCCTCTTTTCCTATGCTTTACATGCAATTCCAGTCTACCTCCTGAAATCGGTTTCCTGCAATTCTGCCCTGCTTTCAACTCCTCTTGGCATCCTAATTCAATATATTTTTGGAAGATAGCTGTCATTTATAACTCTGCAGGTTTGTGAATTACAGTGCCCCTGAGCTCCTTTCTTCAACTCGCTTTCTTGTGAGCTGGCCGCAACACCGCAGGATTGCTTCAGGCCCTAATCTGGTTCCGGCACGGCACGCTGAGCCTTTGGTTAATTCCTCTTCCTGGTGGGAAATGAGAGTTAAATTTGCCCGTCCGGACACCTCCACCTAGTCTCTCATTGGTTCTCCCAATTCCTGTTCATTTTCCACAGAAATTGCAAACTGGGCCAAACAGGAGGTTAAAGGCACTGACTCTCCAAGTGGGGAGAGTGTTAGTAAAGCGTCTGGAATGTTGCAACCGAGTACCGGGGGACGAAAACTGAGACACATTTGAACACGTTTCCCGATCACACGGTGGATCATACTCTGGGTTCCACATGCATGTTTTAGCTGAAGGAAGAATCCATTAAACCTGGAGAGTTGAGACCCATGGAATGGGTACCATGCAATATGACTTCAAAGGGTCTGCATTTGCTCACCGAACCTCAGCAATCCTATCACTGCTGCGTTTATGCCGCTGTACACACGCTTGATTCTCTTTCGGAGACATATAAATCCATAGGTTTTAAGATTCTTACTAGTCAGGTAGATTCTTACTAGTCAGGTATATTTTTAGGCGTTTAATATGGGGTGTTGAGTCCACTTCGTTGAGCAAGGAGTAGCTCTTGTCTATTACATATTTGGCTTATGGAACGGTATCTGTGCTCATTTCAATCTCTGGTTTTATGCAGCACCCCAACTCACCCGTCCCCTTAAGCAAGCATAAGTTGGTTTTCTACATTTGACACCCTGTTCTGTTTTTTAATTCCGTTCTTGTGTAGCCAAGTTTACATTCCGTGTATTAGTGATATCTTATGATGTTTCTTTTTCTGTGTGACTAATTTCACTTAGAATCATCGTACCTGAATCCACTCATTATGCTGCTACGGGCCTGTTGACATAGATTTCATTGCTGAGTGATATTGCATTGTACGTAAGTACCACAATTTCTTTATCCATTTTTCGCTTTCTGTGATATTGAACTTGTACCTTAAACGAGGTTCTTGTAAACAGAGCTGTCCCAAACTTTGGGGTGGCTGTGTCTTTTTGATTTTAATTTCCCTAAGCTATAGGACCATAAGTGGAAGTGCCCTAGGCTCTGTTGCTTTGTTTTTTGGATGTTTCAGGAAACACCATACACTTCTCCAGAGTGGCTGCTGGCAATTTACATCCCGCCCATCAGCATAACTAGGCTCCCAGTTCTCCATGGCCTGTCCTGCCTTTCTGGATTTTACACTTTTTTCAGATGGCCCTTTTGACCGGGGGGCAGTGAGACTTCATTGTAGTGCAGATTTCCTTTGCAAGCTTGCTTGGTTGGCCAAAAAGGGCGTATGCGTTTTTTCCTGAATATATTCAGGAAAAAACGCATACGCCCTTTTTGGCCAAGTGCATCATTGTGGACGTTCTGCCTCTTTTCCTATGCTTTACATGCAATTCCAGTCTACCTCCTGAAATCGGTTTCCTGCAATTCTGCCCTGCTTTCAACTCCTCTTGGCATCCTAATTCAATATATTTTTGGAAGATAGCTGTCATTTATAACTCTGCAGGTTTGTGAATTACAGTGCCCCTGAGCTCCTTTCTTCAACTCGCTTTCTTGTGAGCTGGCCGCAACACCGCAGGATTGCTTCAGGCCCTAGTTTGGTTCCGGCACGGCATGCTGAGCCTTTGGTTAATTCCTCTTCCTGGTGGGAAATGAGAGTTAAATTGACCCGTCCGGTCACCTCCACCTAATCTCTCATTGGTTCTCCCTATTCCTGTTCATCTTCCGCAGAAATTGCTAACTGGGCCAAACAGGAGGTTAAAGGCACTGACTCTCCAAGTGGGGAGAGTGTTAGTAAAGCGTCTGGAATGTTGCACCCGAGTACCAGGGGACAAAAACTGAGACACATTTGAACATGTTTTCCGATCACACGGTGGATCATACTCTGGGTTCCACATGCATGTTTTAGCTGAAGGAAGAATCCCTTAAACAGGGAGAGTTGAGACCCATGGAATGGGTACCATGCAATATGACTTCAAAGGGTCTGCATTTGCTCACCGAACCTCAGCAATGCTATCACTGCTGCGTTTATGCCACTGTACACACGCTTGATTCTCTTTCGGAGACATATAAATCCATAGGTTTTAAGATTCTTACTAGTCAGGTAGATACTTACTAGTCAGGTATATTCTTAGGCGTTTAATATGGGGTGTTGAGTCCACTTCGTTGAGCAAGGAGTAGCTCTTGTCTATTACATATTTGGCTTATGGAACGGTATCTGTGCTCATTTCAATCTCTGGTTTCATGCAGCACCCCATATCAGCTTTCCCCTTAAGCAAGCATAAGTTGGTTTTCTACATTTTTGACCCTGTTCTGTTTTGTAATTCAGTTCCTGTGTAGCCAAGTTTACATTCCGTGTAGTAGTGATATCTTATGATGTTTCTTTTTCTGTGTGACTAATTTCACTTAGAATCATCGTACCTGAATCCACTCATTATGCTGCTCCGGGCCTGATGTCATAGATTTCATTGCTGAGTGATATTGCATTGTACGTAAGTACCACAACTTCTTTATCCATTTTTCGCTTTTTGCGATATTGAACTTGTACCGTAAACGAGGTTCTTGTAAACAGAGCCATCCCAAACTTTGGGGTGGCTGTGTCTTTTTGATTTTAATTTCCCTAAGCTATAGGACCATAAGTGGAAGTGCCCTAGGCTCTGTTGCTTAGTTTTTTGGATGTTTCAGGAAACACCATACACTTCTCCAGAGTGTCTGTTGGCCATTTACATCTCGCCCATCAGCATAACAAGGCTCCCAGTTCTCCATGGCCTGTCCTGCCTTTCTGGATTTTACACTTTTTTCAGAAGGCCCTTTGACCGGGGGGCAGTGAGACTTCATTGTAGTGCAGATTTCCTTTGCGAGCTTGCTTGGTTGGCCAGAAAGGGCATATGCGTTTCTTCCTGAATATATTCAGGAAAGAACGCATACGCCCTTTTTGGCCAAGTGCATCATTGTCGACGTTCTGAGTCTTTTCATATGTTTTCAGTGCAATTCCAGTCTACCTCCTGAAATCGGTTTCCTGCAGTTCTGCCTTGCTCTCAGTTCCTCTTCATAGCCTTACCTCAATATACGTTTGGAAAATAGTTGGCCTTTATAACTCTGCAGGTTTTTCAATTGCAGTGGCCCTTAGCTCCATTTTTCAGCTCTTATTTTTGTGATCTTGCCTCATATCCACAGGATTTCTTCAGGCCCTATTCTTCTTCTGGGGCGCCTTGCTCTGCCTTTGGTTAATTCTTCTTCCTGATGTGAAATTAGAGTGACATGTGCCCATTGAAACCGCTACAGCTATTTTCTCACTGGTTCCCCCTATTCCCATTCATCCTCCGCACTAACTGCAGACTGTGCGATACCGGAACTTAAAGGCATTGACTCTCCATGTGGAGATGTTGTTAGTAAAGTGGCTGGAATGTTGATCCGGAGCCCCAGGAGAGGAAAATGAGGTGCATTTTAGAAACCTTTCCCGATCATATGGTATACCATCTGCTGGATTTCCCATGCATGGTTTAGCTGTAGGAAGATTCCCTTCAACTTGGAGTGTTGGGACCCTTGGAATAAGTAGCATGAAGTATTGCATTAAACTTTCGGCAGTTGCTCACCAAAGCTCTCCAATCCTTTCAGCCCCAAGTGTCCAGCCTTATGTCTTATCCAGCTGTGGGTTTATATGTGGTCATTCCAGGTTGCATCACAGCCCCTGAGCGAATTTTGTAAGAATTTTTCTCTCTTTCATTGTTTCTGCGTTTTGGTTTTAAAATTTATTTCTATAATGGGGTTTAGCTCATTTTCACTGCTGTGTTTGTGCCGCTCTGCGCACACTTGATTCCCTTATGGAGATATATCAATACATGGGTTTTAAGATTCTTATTACTCAGATATATTTCTCTGTGGTGTATAGGGTGTGTTGAGGCCAGTTCATTGAGCAAGGTGTAGATCTTGTCTGATACCTATTTGGTTTATTGAACGGTATCTGTGCTAATTTCAAACTCTGGTTTTATGCATCACTCCACCTCTCCTTTCCCCTTAAGCTGACATAAGTGTGTTTTCTAAATGTGAGACACTGTTCTGTTTTGTCATTCATTTTTTGTGCAGCCATATTTATCCTCCCTCTATAAGTGATATCTTATGATATGTTTCTTTTTCTGTTTGACTTATTTCAAGTAGTATTATCGGACCTCAATCCACTCTTTATCCTTCTACTAGCCTTATTACATTGATTTCATGGTGAAGAGATATTCCATTGTACATAAGTACCACATTTTCTTTATCCATTGTTCTCTTTCCTGGGATATTTAAGGTGTACTGAAGTTGAGGTTCTTGTAAACAGAGTAGCCCTAAACTGTGGTGTGCTTGTGTCTTGTTGATTTTTAGACTTCCCTAGATATACTCCCGTGATTGGAAGTGCCCTATGCTCTGTCGCTCTGTTTTTTAGATGATTTAGGAACCACCATACACTTCTCCAGAGTGGCTCTCGGCAGTTCACACACTGTCCATCAGCGTATAAAGGCTCCCTGTTCTCCATGGCCTGTCCTGCATTTCTGGTTTTTACAATTTTTTCGGATGGCCCTTTTGACCGGTGGGAAATGAGACTTCTTTGTTGTGCACATTTGCATTGCTTGCTTGCTTGGTTGCCCATAAAGTGCGTATGCGTTTTTTCCTGGATATATTCAGGAAATAACACATACTCCCTTTTGGGCCAACTGCATCATTGTCGAAATTCTGCCGCTTTTCATGTGCTTTAAAGGCGAGTCCAATCTATCTCTTGAAATCTGTTTCTTGCAATTCTGTCTTGCATTCAGATCCTCTTCTTTGCCTTACCTCAACATATTTTTGGACGTTAGTTTTCATTTATAACTCTGCAGGTTTGTGAATTGCAGTGACCCTGAGCTCCATTTTTTAAGTTGCTCTTTTGTGAGCTGGCCTCAAAACTGCAGGATTGCTTCAGGCCCTATTTTGGCTCCGGTGAGGCGGGCTGAGCCTTTTTTTAATTCTTATTCTTAATGGGAAATTAGAGTGACATGTGCCCGTCCAAACCCCTACAACTATTCTCTCATTGGTTCCCCCTGTTCCCGTTCATCCTCCTCACAATTTGCAAAATGTGTGAAACAGAAGTTTAAATGTGCTGATTCTCTAAGTGGGGAGATTCTAAGTAACGTGGCTGGAATGATGAACAGGAGCACCAGGAGAGGATAAATGAGGTGCATTTTAGACACATCTCCCGATCACATGGTGTACAGTCCTCTGGGTTTTCCATGCATGTTTTAGCTGTAGGAAGATTCCTTGAACCTGCAGATTTGGGACCCATTGAATGGGTACCAGGTAGTATTACTTTAAAGGGTGTGCATTTCCTCACCCAACCCCACATTTCTCTTAGCGCGAACAGTTTCCAGCCTTATGTCTCATCCTGCTGTGGGTCTAGATGTGTTCAATCCATGTTGCATCACCGTCCCTGAGGAAAAGTTGTAAGAGATTTTCTCTGTCTCTCTGTCGTTTATTTTTTTCAATTTATTACTATGTTGTTTACAGCTGATTTTCAAAGCTCTGTTTCTTGCTGCTGTACATCCACTTGATTCACGTACAGAGAGACATCAATAATTTCTTTTTCAGATTCTTACCAGTCATAGATATTCTTTTCCGGTGACTTGAGTGTGCTGAGTGCAGTTCTTTTAGTTACCGTGTAGGCCTTGTTGATTATCAGTTTGGTATTTGGAATGGTATCTTTGCTAATTTCAACCTCCTGGATGATGCCTCACCCCTCCCCACCTTTCCCGTTTAGCAGCCTTACACGTGTTTTCTACATATTTATGTCACTTAGAATGATCATACGTAACTCCTCCGGAGTTGTTACAACTGGCCATATTTCATTGATTTCCAGGCTGAGTAATATTCCACTCTACATAAGTACCACATCTCTATCCATTTTTTCCCTCCAGAGACATTTAAGTTATATCCTAGTCGAGGATCTTTTAAACAGAGAGGCAGTAAACATTGGGGTGCCTGTGTCCTCTCGATTTTTGTTTTTCCCAAGATATACGCCCATGAGTGCAAGTGCCCTATGCTCTGTAGCTCATTTTTTAGATGCTTTAGTAAACACAATACAGTTCTCCAGAATGGCCGTTGGCAATATACATTTCCACTATAAGCCTCACAGGGCTCCCTCCTCTCCTTGCCCTGTCCTGCATTTCTGGCGTTTACACTTTATGAGGATGGCTCTTCTGACTGATGCGAAGTGATATCTTTTGTAGTATTGATTTCCAGTGCCCACCTGTTTGGTTGGCTAAAAAAGTGTATGCCCTTTTCTTGAATATATACAGAAAAAAACGCATACAGCCTTTTTGGCCAACTGCAATGTCGGCAATGTTCAGCCCCTTTTCTTGTGCTTAATGGCGAGTCCTTTCTACCTCCTCAAATCCCTTTCCTGCCATTCTCCCTTGCTTGCCAATCCTTTTCTCTGACTTTCCTCAAGACATTTTTCAGTGATAGATATTTTCAACTCTGCAGTTTCGTGAATTTTACTGCCCCTGAGTTCCATTGTTCAACTTGTGTTTATGGGAACTGGCCACAAAGCAGTGGGATTTCCTCAAGCCCTATACTGTTTCCATGGGCAACCCTAGCCTTTGGTCAATTCATCTTCCTGATTGGAAATTAGAGTGACATGTGCCTGTCTGAACACCTAGGACTTGTCTCTCATTGTTCCTCATCCTTCCGCTTCATCCTCTGGACAAATTCCAAACTGTACGCAACAGGATGTTGACAGTGTTGACATCTCCAAGTGGGGAGACTGTTAGTAAAGACGCTGGAGGGGTGAACCCGAGCACCAGGAGATGAGGAGATGAGATGCCTTTTCCAAACTCTTCCCGATCAGACGGTATACCATCCTCTGGATGTGACAGACATGTTTTAGCAGTAGGAAGAGTCCCATTCATGTAAGGAGAACACCAGGGCTTTTTCAAAATCAGTGTCTCCCCGAAACCCAAACTGGGGAGTTTTTTAAGCTACGGCTACACATATGTTCATTAAGGGCCTTGGGAAGTAGGCAGAGTCCAAACTTTAGATGACTGAAGTCTTCAGGGTCAGAAGCACTCACCACCGGCTTCCCTTAGGTTACACTTTAACTGTCATTGATAGATGATGTCAATAAAAATATCTATTCTTTTTCCGATTATTTCCCCTTATAGGTTATTGCACAATATTGAGTGTAGTTCCCTGTGCTATACAGTAGTTCCTTGTTGATGATCTATTTTATACATAGCAGTGTGTATGTGTTAATTCCAAACTGTTAATTTATCCCTCCTCCTACCTTTCCCCTTTGGTAATAATAAATTATAAGATTTTATACTTCTCAGAAATGGGGGAGCTGAAAGAGAGGTATCATTTTCAATGGAAAAGCATTTAAAACAAGATTGAAGCTTTAACCAAGATTATTAGATGTACATCCTTGGAAAGAAATCACTTCATTTCTCTAATATTGACCTGACAAATAGGACAAACCTTCTCACTGAACTTGCTTATAATAAAGTGATGGAAATATCAAATGGAAGTGTTAGAAACATCTTATTTTACCCGAGCCTTATAAACTGTTCTATGTTAACTACAGTTTGGCTCACACATCTGTTCATTGAAGTTACAATAGTCTCAATTTCTGTTACTGATCCTCCAGAGTGGACCCCAACAAGGGTCCCCCTGCCCAGTGTCATTGGGGCCAACAGATCGAGACTGAGTTTGGTTCCCAAGCAAAGGAAACTTTATATTTTCATCAGAGAATGGAGAGGTGAGAGCATGCACTACCCCGTGGGCTGTGGGCTGGGCTGCTGTGTAGAGATCCTGTCAGAGTCAGTGGGAGGGAGGGGGCGGAGCTCTCAAGGGCCGGGTTGGCTGCAGCTCAGGCTCTATATCTCGGAGTCTGCACTGGGCCCCAGGAGCTGAGGTGTCGACCCAGCCATTCTGCACCAGGAAATCTGGTCTGAAGTGCCGGGTGTGGAACCTCTGCATGCGGGACCCTAGGAGCACGTGAAATTAGACAAAGCACAAAGGATAAAAAAGGTCAGACTTGACTTTATTGCCCAGATTCTATTTTTATCTCCCAGGGATTTTTAATGGGCTTTGCTGGGGACAAACCCCTCCTCTGCCTTTTGTCCCGTTCCTCACTCTTGGAGTGCTGAGGGTGCAGACCCTTCTTCTGTAACTGCTGAGTGCTGAGTTGGGAGCCCTCATACCAGGGGACGAGGGTCAGAACTTCTCCCCAGCAGCCTCCAGGTGACGTTGATTGGCCCCAGGACCCCTGCCTCCCTGCTCGTCCGCCTGAGCACCAGCATTGGAAGTGTTATAGATTCTAATGACCTTTAAGGGTCCAGGAAAGAGATGTGCAGAGACGCTGTGGGGGCCGGTTTCACCCCGCCCCACATTTGTTCGGCCACCTTAGGCTGACCGTTTCTGCCAGCCTAGATGCTCTGACCAGTAGTCTGCTCTTTCTTCAATTAGGCCCCTGAATTAACATAAAAACAGCACCAGGTGTCAGAGCCCTGCCCGCTCAACTCCCAGACAGTCCAGGGTCAGTGGTGATCAAGGACCATGATGGCCACTGAGTCAACAGCCTTTTGAAGTAAACAGGAGTCCAGCCGGTCTTATTGGCCACCATCATCACGGTGTCTGTAGGCTTTTCTATGGTGACAGTGTGATATACGGTTCCCCCGCCAAGATTATTAGCTCCCCTCCGGGTGCAGGAAGTCCTGCAAGCAGTAGTCTACTCCTTCGGGACACACTATTGTTGTTTTATGAGAGAAACTCCAGGTCAAGTGATGTTCACATGAGTCGTCATGGTGCCCTGTTGCCTCCGGTTATCTCTCTGGATGTTGGAGTTGGAGGGCCTCCTCACTCGAGGTCGGTGTGCCCACGGAGCGAACCCTGCAACTTCAGGGCATGGTTGGTGATTAGGATCACCACGTGGGGTCCTTTTCCCTTAGGAGGGAGGTGGCCTTTTGGGCTGCTGATTTCCAGGTTTTTAGATACCGCCAGTATCTTGGCCAGATGTGGCAGTGGGCCAAGCCCCTTGGTGACTGTAGTTTATCCTACCTGGATGGCATTCTTGCGTTGTTCCATTTCAAGTGGTCCCAGTTTTTGCACTAATTCTCCAATGGCGATTCACCTTTCACCGGGAATGGAAAGGTCAAAGGGTTTAGCTCAATTAGGGAGTTCCAGGGCAAGGGTCTGAATTGACTGCTCTTTCCATTCTTGAAAGGCCACTTCTGGATTCTGTTCAAAAGGATCATCATCTTTTCCTTTCAGTGTTTCATATAGAGGCCCAGCTAGTAGACTGTAGTTAGGGATCCAGAAGCAGCAAACCCTGGCCTCCCCAGGAACCCCTAAGCTGTCTTCTAGTTTTAGAAAGGGGTAAGGCTGCAAATGGTTTCTTCCCTTTCCTGGGATGGGCTTCTCTGACCTTGTGTGAGAATGAAGCCCAGGCAGGTCACCGCAGTCTGTGATATTTGAGCTTTTTCTTGGACAACTTCTATCCTTTATTGGCTTGGTAGTTCAGAGGCCTCCTTAGTAGGGCTGGCGATCAGAATGTCGTCTGCATATTGAAGGAGGGTTTCCTTTTCCAGAGGTAGAACTTTTCGGTCGTTAGCTAAGCTTTCCCCAAAGATGGTGTGGGAATTTTTGAACCCTTGGGGCAAGACGGCCCGGAAGTATTGTTTTAGTTGTATGTTGAGTCCTGCCACTCACAAGCCAAAATTTCTTGTGACTCTGGGACTAATGGAATACAAAAGAAGGCATCATTGAAGACTAATACAGAATACCATGTCCTGGTGGTTGGTAGAATGACCAGCAGGGTGTAGGAATCAGGAGCAACTGGAGGTATATCCTCGGTGGCTTCACTGACTGTCCTGACATCCTTTACCAGGTCCCCAGCAGCCCATGGGGCTCTCGTGGTCAGGCCAATCCCAGGATATGGAGCTCTCCTGGGCAGGTACCCCACCCCCAACCCAGCCCACGGGGCTCTCATGGTCAGGCCCCTCCCAGGATACAGAGCTACCCTTGCAGGTACCGTGGCAGGGCTGGGCACACAGGAACCGTGCACATAGCCCTCATTGAAGAGCACCCCCAGCTCACCTGTCGCTCAGAGCTGACACAGAGCACCTCAGAGCAGGACTTGAACTAACAAACAGCAGCTCCGACAGGTCTGTGACCCTGGGCATCACTCTGTGTGGCCTCCCTCCACCTGGTCTTCCAGAGACTTCCACTGCACCCAGGGCACCAGGCCTCTGTCTCCAACCACCACCCACCCCTCCTCTCCCTGACTCCTGGGTTCCTCTCATTAGGAGAGGGTTTTCTTGAAGTTGTCTCCCACTCATGGGCCAGATAAAATGATTAGAAAACAAGCCAAAGCTGCAGCCCCTTGTCTATCCTGACTCTCAGGAGCCCACACCTGTTCCTTGGACCTGGCCGGTTCAGCAAGTTCCATTTTCTGCAACTGTGAGCCCCTGAGGGGTGATGATTGGCTACCTGGGCAGCCTTACCATGCTGGCCAGCCCTCCCCAGGTGTGCCTGGGTTGAGATCAATATAAATACCACTCCAGGCAGCAAAAGCCCCTGCAGCTGTGCCTGACGCCATTTTCTCTGCCCTGTCAGCAGTCTCGGGGCTGGGCTGGTGGGAGGGAGTGAGAGGCCACGGCTTTGTGGGTGGCCCAGTGTGAGTGGGGCTCTGCTGGACTTTCTGCAGCAGATGCCAGGCTGCCACCTGCTAAAGAAGAGGATGTGTCACCCATACCTGCTGCTGGAATTTCTCCCTGGGCAGAGGTGAGGAAGGAAAAAAGCAGTGGGGGCAGGGACAGGACGGGTATCTCAGGCAGGGAAATGGAAATCTTCCAGAAGAGCACCCAGGGCCAGGACCATCCTGGCTGGCCTGCAGGCACCAAGTCAGCTGGCATGCTGTCACTCGTGTGGCTCCATGGCCCTTCCTCTAGGCTTTCAAGTCCTTGTATATATTCAGGTGTTTTACCTGGGAAGGGTGGGAACAGTTCAGCAGCAAGTGGCCTGGGGCTCAGCTCACGTTTACTCACAGATGCCTCGGCACGGTGCCCCAGCTTTGCAATGAGGACGCTTGTTGTGTGGGGGCTGCTGGCTGAATGGGAGACGATTCCCCACCACTGACCAACTTCAGAATTGTTTACAACTGGAGCAAGTGCCCTGATATGGTTTTCCTCTGAGTAACTGGTGGGTTCTGTTTTTTTTTTTCTCTTTTTCGTTTTTGGTTCAAGGTAGATTTTATTCCTCTTTTTTGTATTTACAGATATAAGCATGGAAATAATTTATTCATATAAATACATGTATGTGAAGGGAATAATTGTTTTTTCTGTTTTATTTTTTAAATTTTATTTCTTTTTAATTTTGAATTTTATTTTATATTTTTATACAGCAGGTTCTCATTGGTTATCTACTTTATACATATAAATGTTTACATGCCAATCCCAATCTCTCAACTCCTCCCACCACCACCCCTCCAAGAGCTTTCCCCCCCTTGTTGTCCATACGATTGTTGTCTACATCTGTTGCTCTATTTATGCCTTGCAAAATGGTTAATCTGTACAGTTTTTCTAGGTTCCACATATATGCATGAATATACAAGATTTGTTTTTCTCTTTCTGACTTACTTCACTCTGTAGGACAGTCTCTAGATCCATCGACGTCTCTACAAATGACCCAATTTCATTCCTTTCATGGCTTAGTAATATTCCATTTTATATATGTACCACAGCTTTATGCATTCGTCTGTCTGTGGGCATTTAGGTTGCTTCCATTACCTCGATATTGTAAATAGTGATGCAATGAACATTGCGGTGAATGTCTCTTTTTGATTTATGGTTTTGTCTGAGTATATGTCCAGTCCTGGGATTGCTGTATCATATGGTAATTCTATTATTAGTTTCTTAAGAAACTCCATATTGTTCTCCATAGTGACTGTATCAATTTATATTCCCAACAATAGTGGAAGAGTGTTCCTTTTCTCCACACCCTTTCCAGCATTTGTTGTTTGTAGATTTTCAGATGATGCCCATTCTAACAGGTGTGAGGTGATACCTCATTGTTGAGTCCATTTCGTTGAGCAACGGGTAGGTCTTGTCTATTACATATTTGGCTTATGGAACGGTATCTGTGCTAATTTCAAACTCTGGTTTTATGCAGCACCCCAACTCACCTTTCCCCTTAAGCAAGCATAAGTTGGTTTTCTAAACTTGAGACCCTGTTCTGTTTTGTAATTCAGTTCATGTATAGCCAAGTTTACATTCCGTGCATTAGTGATACCTTATGATGTTTCTTTTTCTGTGTGACTTATTTCACTTAGAATCATCATGCCTCAATCCACTCATTATGCTGGTACAGGCCTGGTGACACAGATTTCATTGCTGAGTGGTATTCTGTTGTACATAAGTACCGCAACTTCTTTATCAATTATTTGTTCTCTGGGATATTTAACTTGTACTGTAGAAGAGGCTCCTGTAAACAGAGCCGTTGTAAATTTTGGGGTGGCTGTGTCTTTTTGATTTTAATTTCCCTAAGCTATAGGACCATAAGTGGAAATGCCCTAGATTCTGTTGCTTTGTTTTTCAGATGTATCAGGAAACACCATACATTTCTCCAGAGTGGCTGTTGGCAATGTACATCCCGCCCATAAGCATAACAAGGCTCCTTTTTCCCCATGGCCTGTCTTGCCTTTCTGGATTTTACACTTTTCTCAGTGGCCCTTTAGACCGGGGGGAAGTGACACTTCATAGTAGTTCGGATTTCCATTGCAAGCTTGCTTGGTTTGCCAAAAAGGGCGTATGTGTTTTTTCCTGAATATATTCAGGAACAAACTCATACGCCCTTTGTTGCCAAGTGCATCATTGTCGATGTTCTGCCTCTTTTCCTATGTTTTAAATGCAAATCCAGTCTACCTCCTGAAATCGGTTTCCTGCAATTCTGCCCCGCTTTCAAGTCCTCTTCGCAGCCTTACTTCAATATATTTTTGGACGTTATCTGTCATTTATAACTCTGCAGGTTTGTGAATTACAGGGCCCCTGAGCTCCTTTCTTCAACTCGCTTTCTTGTGAGCTGGCCGCAAACCCGCAAGACTGCTTCAGGCCCTAATCTGCTTCTGGCAGGGCACGCTGAGCCTTTGGTTAATTCCTCTTCCTGGTGGGAAATGAGTGTTAAATATGCCCGTCCAGACACCTACCTCACTCTCAACCCCTTGGTGATGTGGGTCCTCTGGTTTGTGGCCACTTTTGCTGGGTTCCTCACCTTTCAATGATGTGGCCCCACTAGTGTGAGGACACTCCTGCTTGGTTCTCATCCACGTGGTTATGTGGACCCCCTGGTGAGAGTCTGTTCCTGGCTTTGTTCCTCACCCACCTGTGAGGGAGACCCTCTGCTGATAGGTCACTCCTGCATGGCTGGCACACATTGCCTTGGTGAAGTCAGCCATGTGGTGGCAGTTGGAGCGTGCTGGGAATCTCTTCCCCCGGTGATGAGGGCCCTCTTGCGTCAGGCCCTAACTGCTGGGCTCACCAACTTTTCTTAGGGCGCCCAGTGATGCTTTGGCACTCCTCTTAGGATCCCATCTCCATGGGGATGTGGGCCTTCTGCTCTGAGGTCCCAACGGCTGGGTTGTTCACATTTTCATGATGTGGGCTCTCTGGTGTTAGTTCACAGAAGCCTGGATCCCATAGCCTCTGTGCTCTTGGCTGCCTGCTGGGAGGTTCCAACTGCTGGATTCCTCACTTTTTTAATTTTTTGGGCCCTCTGTTGTGAGGATCCTCCTGCCTGCCTCACTCCCAGCCCCTTCGTGATGTGTGTCGTCTGGTTTGAGGCCACATGTGCTGGGTTCCTCACCTTTCGATGATGTGGGACCAATGGTCTTAGGAGACTCCTGCCTGGTTCACATCCCCTTGGTGATGTGGGCCCTCTGTTGAGAGTCTGATCCCGGCTGGGTTCCTCACCCATCTGTGAGGTAGGCCGTCTGATGTGAGGTCACTCTTGCCTGGCTTGCTCACCTCGCCTTGTGGACATGAGCCCTCTGGTGGCACTTGGAGCCTGCTGGGAGCCTCCTCTCGTCGGTGATGAGGGCCCTCTGGCATCAGGCCCTAACTGCTGGGCTCCCTACATTTTGTGATGTGCGCCCAGTGGTGCGAGGACACTCCAGCCAGGTTCACATCCCCATTGGGGTGTGGGCCTTCTGCTCTGAGGTCCCAAAGCCTGGGTTGCTCACAGTTTCATGATGTGGGCTCTCTGCTGTTAGTTCACTCCTGCCTGCATCCCATAGCTTCTGTGCTCTGGGCCGCCTGCTGGGAGGTTCCAACTGCTGGATTCCTCACCTTTCTTATTCTTTGGGCCCTCTGTTTTTAGGCTACTCCTGCCTGCCTCACTCCCATTCCCTTTGTGATATGTGTCCTCTGATTTGAGGCCACATGTGCTGGGTTCCGCACCTTTCGATGATGTGACCCCACTGGAGGGAAGACAGTCCTGACTGGTTCCCATCCCCTTGCTGATGTGGGCCCTCAGGTGAGAGTCTGATCCTGGCTGGGTTCCTCACCCTTCTGTGAGGTGGGCCCTCTGCTGTGAGGTCAATCATGCCTGTCTGGCACACGTCACCTTGGCGACGTGGGCCCTCTGGTGGCAGTTGGAGTGTGCTGGGATCCTCCTCCCCTCGGTGATGAGGGCCCTCTTGCCTTAGGCCATAACTGCTGGGCTCCCCACATTTTCTGATGTGCGCCAAGTGAGTGAGGAGACTCTTGCCAGGTTCCCATCCCCATGGCGATATGGGCCTTCTGCTCTGAGGTCAAAACGGCTGGCTTGCTCACAGTACCATGATGTGGGCCCTCTGCTGTGAGTTCACTCCGGCAAGGATCCCTTATCATCGGTGCTCTGAGCCGCCTGCTGGGAGGTTCCAACTGCTGGATTCCTCAACTTTTTTATTCTATGTGCCCTCTGTTGTGAGGCTCCTCCTGCCTGCCTCACTGCCAGCCCCTTGGTGATGACTGTCCTATGGCTTGAGGCCACATGTGCTGCGTTCCTCACCTTTCGATGATGTGACCCCACTCGTGTGAGGACACTCCTGCCTGGTTCCCATCCCCTTGGTGAGGTGGGCCCTCTGGCGAGAGTCTAATCCTGGCTGGGTTCCTCAACGTTCTGTGAGGTAGGCCCTCTGCTGTGAGGTCACTCCTGCCTGGCTGGCACACGTCACCTTGGAGACGTGAGCCCTCTGGTGGCAGTTGGAGCGTGCAGGGCGCCTCCTCCTCTCGGTGATGACGGCCCTCTGGCGTCAGGCCCTAAATGGTGGGCTCCCCACATTTTCTGATGTGCGCCCAGTGGTGCGAGGACACTCCAGCCAGGTTCCCATTCCCATGGGGATGTGGTCCTTCTGCGCTGAGGTCTCAACTCCTGGGTTGCTCACAGTTTTGTGATGTGGGCCCTCTGCTGTGAGTTCACTGTGGCCTGGATCCCATAGCCTCGGTGTTCTGGGCCGCCTGCTGGAAGGTCTAAATGCTGGAATCCTCACGTTTTTTATATTATGTGCCCTGTGTTGTGAGGCTACTCCTGCCTGCCTCACTCCAAGGCCCTTGGTGATGTGGGTCCTCTGGTTTGAGGACACATGTGCTGGGTTCCTCACCTTAAGATGATGAGGCCCCACTGGTGTGAGGATAATCCTGACTGGGTCCCATCCCCTTTGTGATGTGGGCCCTCTGGTGAGAGTCTGATCCTGGCTGGGTTCCTCACCCATCTGTGAGGTGGGCCCTCTACTATCAGGTAACTCTTGCCTGGGTTGCTCACCTCGCCTTGTTGACATGAGCCCTCTGGTGGCAATTGGACCCTGCTGGGAGCCTCCTCAGCTCTGTGATGAGGGCCCTCTGATGTCAGGCCCTAACTGCTGGGCTCCCCAACTTTTCTTAGTGAGCCCAGTGTTGCTCAAGCACTCCTCTTAGGTTCCCATCCCCATGGGGATGTGGGCCTTCTGCTCTGAGGTTCCAACGGCTGGGTTGATCACAATTTCATGATGTGGGCTCTCTGGTGTTAGTTCACTGTGGCCTGGATCCCATAGCCTCTGTGGTCTTGGCTGCCTGCTGGGAGGTTCCAACTGCTCGATTCCTCAACTTTTGTATTCTATGGGTCCTGTGTTGTGATGCTCCTCCTGCCTGCCTCACTCGCAACCCCTTCGTGATGTGGGTCTTCTGGTTTGAGGCCACATGTGCTGGGTTAGGCAACTTTCAATGATGTGGCCCCACTGGTGTGAGGACACTCCTGCCTGGTTCCCATCCCCTTGGTGATGTGGGCCTTCTGGTGACAGTCTTATCCTGGCTGAGTTCCTCACTCTTCTGTGAGGTAGGCCCTCTGCTGTGAGGTCAATCCTGCCTGACTTGCACACATCACCTTGGCGACGTGGGCCCTCTGTTGGCACATGGAACCTGCTGGGAGCCTCCTGCCCTCGGTGATGATGGCCCTCTAGCATCAGGCTCTAACTGCTGGGCTCCCCACGTTTTCTGATGTGAGCCCAGTGATGCCAGGACACTCCTGTCAGGTTCCCATCCCCATGGGGATGTGGGCTTTCTGCTCTGAGGTCCCAATGCCTGGGTTGCTCACAGTTTCATGATGTGGGCTCTCTGGTGTTAGTTAACTCCTGCCTGCATCCCATAGCTTCTGTGCTCTCGGCCGCCTGCTGGGAGGTTCCAAATGCTGGATTCCTCACTTTTTTTATTCTTTGGGCCCTCTGTTTTTAGGCTACTCCTACCTGCCTCACTCCCATCCCCTTTGTGATGTATGTCCTCTGATATGAGGCCACATGTGCTGGGTTCCTCACCTTTCGATGATGTGGTCCCACTGGTGGGAGGACAGTCCTGACTGGTTCCCATCCCCTTGGTGTTGTGGGCCCTCTGGTGAGAGTCTCATCCTGCCTCGGTTCCTCACCCTTCTGTGAGATAGGCCCTCTGCTGTGAGGTCACTACTGCCTGGCTGGTGCATGCCACCTTGTAGACGTGGGCCCTCTGTTGGCAGTTGGAACCTGCTGGGAGTCTCCTCCCCTCAGTTATGAGGGTCCCCTGGCATCAGGCCCTAACTGCTGGGCTCCTAACATTTTCTGATATGTGCTAAGTGGTGCAAAGCCACTCCTGCCAGGTTCCCATCCCAATGGGGATGTGGGCCTTCTGTTCTGAGGTCCCAACAGCTGGGCTGCTCACAGGTTCATGATGTGGGCCCTCTGCTGTGAGTTCACTGCGGCCTGGATCCCATAGCCTCGGTGCTCTGGGCCACTTGCTGGGAGGTTCCAACTGCTGGATTCCTCAACTTTTATATTCTATGGACCCTGTGTTGTGAGGCCAGTCCTGCCAGCCTCATTCCGAACCCCTTGGTGATGTGGTTCCTCTGGTTTGAGGACACATGTGCTGGGATCCTCACCTTTCGATGATGTTGTCCCACTGGTGTGGGGACACTCCTGCCTGGTTCCCATCCCCTTGGTGATGTGGGCCCTCTGGTGAGAGTCTGATCCTGGCTGTGTTCCTCACCCTTCTGTGAGGTGGGCCCTCTGCTGTGAGGTCACTCCTGCCAGGCTGGCACACATCGCCTTGGCGACGTTGGCCCTCTGGTGGCAGCTGGAGCCTGCTGGGAGCCTCCTCCTCTCGGTGATGAGTGCCCTCTAGCGTCAGGCCCTAACTTCTGAGCACCCCACGTTTTCTGATGTGAGCCCAGTGATGCCAGGACACTCCTGTCATGTTCCCATCACCATGTGGATGTGGGCCTTCTGCTCTGAGGTCCCAATGTCTGGGTTGCTCACAGTTTCATGATGTGGGCTGTCTGGTGTTAGTTCACTCTGGCCTGGTTCCTCTAGCCTCTGTGCTCTGGGCCGCCTGCTGGGAGGTTCCAACTGCTGGATTCCTCACCTTTCTTATTTTTGGGCCCTCTGTTATGAGGCTCCTCCTGCCTGCCTCACTCCCAGCCCCTTGGTGATGGGTGTCCTATGGTTTGAAGCCACATGTTCTGGGTTCCTCACCTTTAGATGATGTGGCCCTACTCATGTGAGGACACTCCTGCCTGGTTCCAATCCATTTGGTGATGTGGGCCCTCTGGTGCGAGTCTGATCCTGACTGGGTTCGTCACACTTCTCTGAGGTGGACCCTCTGCTGTGAGGTCATTCGTGCCTGGTTGGCACACATCGCCTTGGCGACGTCAGCCCTCTGGTGGCAGTTGGAGCCTGCTGGGAGCCTCCTTCCCTTGGTGATGAGGGTCCTCTGGCGCCAGGCCCTAACTGCTGGTCGCCCAAAATTTTCTGATACGTTCTCAGTGGTGCGAGGACACTCCTACCAGAATTCCATCCCCATGGGGATGTGGGCCTCCTGCTCTGAGGTCCCAATGGCTGGGTTGCTCAGTTTCATGACATGGGCCCTCTTCTGTGAGTTCACTGTGGCCTGGATCCCATAGCCTCGGTGCTCTGGGCCGCCTGCTGGGAGGTTCCAACTGCTGGATTCCTCACTTTTTTATTCTATGTGCCCAGTGTTGTGAGGCTACTCCTGCCTGCCTCACTCCGAGGTCCTTGGTGATGTGGGTCCTCTGGTTTGAGGACACATGTGCTGAGTACCTCAGCTTTCGATGATGTGGCCCCACTGATGTGAAGACACTCCTGCCTGGTTCCCATCCCCTTGGTGATGTGGGCCCTCTGGTGAGAGTCTGATGTTGGCTGGGTTTCTCACCCTTCTGTGAGGTGGGACCTCTGCTGTGAGGTAACTCCTGCCTGGCATGCTAACGTTGCCTTGGCAATGTGAGCCCTCAGGTGGCAGTTGGAGCCTGCTGGGAATCTCCTCCCCTCAGTTATGAGAGCTCTGGATAAAACACATATGCCCTTTTTTGCCAAGTGCATTATTTTCCAAGTTCTGTCTCTTTTCCTATGCTTTAAGAGCTACTCCCGTGTACGTTTTGAAATCAATTTCCAGCAATTCTGCCCTGCATTCAAGTCCTCTTCGCAGCCTTACTTCAGCATAATTTTGGATGATAGCTGTCATTTATAACTCCGCAGGTTTCTGAATTACAGTGTCCCTGAGCTCCTTTCTTCAACTCGCTTTCTTGTGAGCTGGCCGCAACACCGCAGGATCTCCTCAGGCCCTAATTTAGTTCCAGCATGGCACGCGGAGCCTTTGGTTAATTCCTCTTCCTGGTGGGAAATGAGAGTTAAATTTGCCCGTCCGGACACCTCCACCTAGTCTCTCATTGGTTCTCCCTATTCCTGTTCATTTTCCACAGAAATTGCAAACTGGGCCAAACAGGAGGTTAAAGGCACTGACTCTCCAAGTGGGGAGAGTGTTAGTAAAGCGTCTGGAATGTTGCACCCGAGTACCAGGGGACGAAAACTGAGACACATTTGAACACGTTTTCCGATCACACGGTGGATCATACTCTGGGTTCCACAGGCATGTTTTAGCTGAAGGAAGAATCCCTTAAACAGGGAGAGTTGAGACCCATGGAATGGGAACCATGCAATATGACTTCAAAGGGTCTGCATTTGCTCACCGAACCTCACCAATCCTATCACTGCTGCGTTTATGCCGCTGTACACACGCTTGATTCTCTTTCGGAGACATATAAATCCATAGGTTTTAAGATTCTTACTAGTCAGGTAGATTCTTACTAGTCAGGAATATTCTTAGGCGTTTAATATGGGGTGTTGAGTCCACTTCGTTGAGCAAGGAGTAGCTCTTGTCTATTACATATTTGGCTTATGGAACGGTATCTGTGCTAATTTCAATCTCTGGTTTCATGCAGCACCCCAACTCACCCGTCCCCTTAAGCAAGCATAAGTTGGTTTTCTACATTTGACACCATGTTCTGTTTTGTAATTCAGTTCTTGTGTAGCCAAGTTTACATTCCGTGTATTAGTGATATCTTATGATGTTTCTTTTTCTGTGTGACTTATTTCAGTTAGAATCATCATACCTGAATCCACTCATTATGCTGCTACGGGCCTGATGACATAGATTTCATTGCTGAGTGATATTGCATTGTACGTAAGTACCACAACTTCTTTATCCATTTTTCGCTTTCTGTGATATTGAACTTGTTCGGTAAACGAGGTTCTTGTAAACAGAGCCGTCCCAAACTTTGGGGTGGCTGTGTCTTTTTGATTTTAATTTCCCTAAGCTATAGGACCATAAGTGGAAGTGCCCTAGGCTCTGTTGCTTTGTTTTTTGGATGTTTCAGGAAACACCATACACTTCTCCAGAGTGGCTGCTGGCAATTTACATCCCGCCCATCAGCATAACAAGGCTCCCAGTTCTCCATGGCCTGTCCTGCCTTTCTGGATTTTACACTTTTTTCAGATGGCCCTTTTGACCGGGGGGCAGTGAGACTTCATTGTAGTGCAGATTTCCTTTGCAAGCTTGCTTGGTTGGCCAAAAAGGGCGTATGCATTTTTTCCTGAATATATTCAGAGAAAAACGCATACGCCCTTTTTGGCCAAGTGCATCATTGTGGACGTTCTGCCTCTTTTCCTATGCTTTACATGCAATTCCAGTGTACCTCCAGAAATCGGTTTCCTGCAATTCTGCCCCGCTTTCAACTCCTCTTGGCAGCCTTACTTCAATATATTTTTGGAAGATAGCTGTCATTTATAACTCTGCAGGTTTGTGAATTACAGTGCCCCTGAGCTCCTTTCTTCAACTCGCTTTCTTGTGAGCTGGCCGCAACACCGCAGGATTGCTTCTGGCCCTAGTGTGGTTCCGGCATGGCACGCTGAGCCTTTGGTTAATTCCTCTTCCTGGTGGGAAATGAGAGTTAAATTTGCCCATCCGGACACCTCCACCTAGTCTCTCATTGGTTCTCCCTATTCCTGTTCATTTTCCACGGAAATTGCAAACTGGGCCAAACAGGAGGTTAAAGGCACTGACTCTCCAAGTGGGGAGAGTGTTAGTAAAGCGTCTGGAATGTTGCACCCGAGTACCAGGGGACGAAAACTGAGACACATTTGAACAAGTTTCCCGATCACACGGTGGATCATACTCTGGGTTCCACATGCATGTTTTAGCTGAAGGAAGAATCCGTTAAACATGGAGAGTTGAGACCCATGGAATGGGTACCATGCAATATGACTTCAAAGGGTCTGCATTTGCTCACCGAACCTCACCAGTCCTATCACTGCTGCGTTTATGCCGCTGTATACACGCTTGATTCTCTTTCAGAGACATATAAATCCATAGGTTTTAAGATTCTTACTAGTCAGGTATATTGTTAGGCGTTTAATATGGGGTGTTGAGTCCACTTCGTTGAGCAAGGAGTAGCTCTTGTCTATTACATATTTGGCTGATGGAAAGGTATCTGTGCTAATTTCAATCTCTGGTTTTATGCAGCACCCCAACTCACCTTTCCCCTTAAGCAAGCATAAGTTGGTTTTCTACATTTGACACCCTGTTCTGTTTTGTAATTCAGTTCTTATGTAGCCAAGTTTACATTCCATGTATTAGTGATATCTTATGATGTTTCATTTTCTGTGTGACTAATTTCACTTAGAATCATCGTACCTGAATCCACTCATTATGCTGCTACGGGCCTGATGACATAGATTTCATTGCTGAGTGATATTGCATTGTACGTAAGTACCACAATTTCTTTATCCATTTTTCGCTTTCTGTGATATGGAACTTGTACCGTAAACGAGGTTCTTGTAAACAGAGCCGTCCCAAACTTTGGGGTGGCTGTGTCTTTTTGATTTTAATTTCCCTAAGCTATAGGACCATAAGTGGAAGTGCCCTAGGCTCTGTTGCTTTGTTTTTTGGATGTTTCAGGAAACACCATACACTTCTCCAGAGTGGCTGCTGGCAATTTACATCCCGCCCATCAGCATAACTAGGCTCCCAGTTCTCCATGGCCTGTCCTGCCTTTCTGGATTTTACACTTTTTACAGATGGCCCTTTTGACCGGGGGGCAGTGAGACTTCATTGTAGTGCAGATTTCCTTTGCAAGCTTGCTTGTTTGGCCAAAAAGGGCGTATGCGTTTTTTCTTGAATATATTCAGGAAAAAACGCATACGCCCTTTTTGGCCAAGTGCATCATTGTGGACGTTCTGCCTCTTTTCCTATGCTTTACATGCAATTCCAGTCTACCTCCTGAAATCGGTTTCCTGCAATTCTGCCCTGCTTTCAACTCCTCTTGGCATCCTAATTCAATATATTTTTGGAAGATAGCTGTCATTTATAACTCTGCAGGTTTGTGAATTACAGTGCCCCTGAGCTCCTTTCTTCAACTCGCTTTCTTGTGAGCTGGCCGCAACACTGCAGGATTGCTTCAGGCCCTAGTTTGGTTCCGGCACGGCATGCTGAGCCTTTGGTTAATTCCTCTTCCTGGTGGGAAATGAGAGTTAAATTGGCCCGTCCGGACACCTCCACCTAATCTCTCATTGGTTCTCCCTATTCCTGTTCATCTTCCGCAGAAATTGCTAACTGGGCCAAACAGGAGGTTAAAGGCACTGACTCTCCAAGTGGGGAGAGTGTTAGTAAAGCGTCTGGAATGTTGCACCCGAGTACCAGGGGACCAAAACTGAGACACATTTGAACACGTTTTCCGACCACATGGTGGATCATACTCTGGGTTCCACATGCATGTTTTAGCTGAAGGAAGAATCCCTTAAACATGGAGAGTTGAGACCCATGGAATGGGTACCATGCAATATGACTTCAAAGGGTCTGCATTTGCTCACCGAACCTCACCAATCCTATCACTGCTGCGTTTATGCCGCTGTACACACGCTTGATTCTCTTTCGGAGACATATAAATCCATAGGTTTTAAGATTCTTACTAGTCAGGTATATTCTTAGGCGTTTAATATGGGGTGTTGAGTCCACTTCGTTGAGCAAGGAGTAGCTCTTGTCTATTACATATTTGGCTTATGGAACGGTATCTGTGCTCATTTCAATCTCTGGTTTTATGCAGCACCCCAACTCACCCGTCCCCTTAAGCAAGCATAAGTTGGTTTTCTACATTTGACACCCTGTTCTGTTTTGTAATTCAGTTCTTGTGTAGCCAAGTTTACATTCCGTGTATTAGTGATATCTTATGATGTTTCTTTTTCTGTGTGACTAATTTCACTTAGAATCATCGTACCTGAATCCACTCATTATGCTGCTACGGGCCTGTTGACATAGATTTCATTGCTGAGTGATATTGCATTGTACGTAAGTACCACAATTTCTTTATCCATTTTTCGCTTTCTGTGATATTGAACTTGTACCGTAAACGAGGTTCTTGTAAACAGAGCCATCCCAAACTTTGGGGTGGCTGTGTCTTTTTGATTTTAATTTCCCTAAGCTATAGGACCATAAGTGGAAGTGCCCTAGGCTCTGTTGCTTTGTTTTTTGGATGTTTCAGGAAACACCATACACTTCTCCAGAGTGGCTGCTGGCAATTTACATCCCGCCCATCAGCATAACTAGGCTCCCAGTTCTCCATGGCCTGTCCTGCCTTTCTGGATTTTACACTTTTTTCAGATGGCCCTTTTGACCGGGGGGCAGTGAGACTTCATTGTAGTGCAGATTTCCTTTGCAAGCTTGCTTGGTTGGCCAAAAAGGGCGTATGCGTTTTTTCCTGAATATATTCAGGAAAAAACGCATACGCCCTTTTTGGCCAAGTGCATCATTGTGGACGTTCTGCCTCTTTTCCTATGCTTTACATGCAATTCCAGTCTACCTCCTGAAATCGGTTTCCTGCAATTCTGCCCCCCTTTCAACTCCTCTTGGCAGCCTTACTTCAATATATTTTTGGAAGATAGCTGTCCTTTATAACTCTGCAGGTTTGTGAATTACAGTGCCCCTGAGCTCCTTTCTTCAACTCGCTTTCTTGTGAGCTGGCCGCAACACCGCAGGATTGCTTCTGGTCCTAGTGTGGTTCCGGCACGGCACGCTGAGCCTTTGGTTAATTACTCTTCCTGGTGGGAAATGAGAGTTAAATTTGCCCGTCTGGACACCTCCACCTAGTCTCTCATTGGTTCTCCCTATTCCTGTTCATTTTCCACAGAAATTGCAAACTGGGCCAAACAGGAGGTTAAAGGCACTGACTCTCCAAGTGGGGAGAGTGTTAGTAAAGCGTCTGGAATGTTGCACCCGAGTACCAGGAAACGAAAATTCAGACACATTTGAACACGTTTTCCGATCACACGGTGGATCATACTCTGGGTTCCACATGCATGTTTTAGCTGAAGGAAGAATCCCTTAAACAGGGAGAGTTGAGACCCATGGAATGGGTACCATGCAATATGATTTCAAAGGGTCTGCATTTGCTCACCTAACCTCAGCAATCCTATCACTGCTGCGTTTATGCCGCTGTACACACGCTTGATTCTCTTTCGGAGACATATAAATCCATAGGTTTTAAGATTCTTACTAGTCTGATATATTCTTAGGCGTTTAATATGGGGTGTTGAGTCCACTTCGTTGAGCAAGGAGTAGCTCTTGTCTATTACATATTTGGCTTATGGAACGGTATCTGTGCTCATTTCAATCTCTGGTTTTATGCAGCACCCCAACTCACCCGTCCCCTTAAGCAAGCATAAGTTGGTTTTCTACATTTGACACCCTGTTCTGTTTTGTAATTCAGTTCTTGTGTAGCCAAGTTTACATTCCGTGTATTAGTGATATCTTATGATGTTTCTTTTTCTGTGTGACTAATTTCACTTAGAATCATCGTACCTGAATCCACTCATTATGCTGCTACGGGCCTGATGACATAGATTTCATTGCTGAGTGATATTGCATTGTACGTAAGTACCACAATTTCTTTATCCATTTTTCGCTTTCTGTGATATTGAACTTGTACCGTAAACGAGGTTCTTGTAACCAGAGCCGTCCCAAACTTTGGGGTGGCTGTGTCTTTTTGATTTTAATTTCCCTAAGCTATAGGACCATAAGTGGAAGTGCCCTAGGCTCTGTTGCTTTGTTTTTTGGATGTTTCAGGAAACACCATACACTTCTCCAGAGTGGCTGCTGGCAATTTACATCCCGCCCATCAGCATAACTAGGCTCCCAGTTCTCCATGGCCTGTCCTGCCTTTCTGGATTTTACACTTTTTTCAGATGGCCCTTTTGACCGGGGGGCAGTGAGACTTCATTGTAGTGCAGATTTCCTTTGCAAGCTTGCTTGGTTGGCCAAAAAGGGCGTATGCGTTTTTTCCTGAATATATTCAGGAAAAAACGCATACGCCCTTTTTGGCCAAGTGCATCATTGTGGACGTTCTGCCTCTTTTCCTATGCTTTACATGCAATTCCAGTCTACCTCCTGAAATCGGTTTCCTGCAATTCTGCCCTGCTTTCAACTCCTCTTGGCATCCTAATTCAATATATTTTTGGAAGATAGCTGTCATTTATAACTCTGCAGGTTTGTGAATTACAGTGCCCCTGAGCTCCTTTCTTCAACTCGCTTTCTTGTGAGCTGGCCGCAACACCGCAGGATTGCTTCAGGCCCTAGTTTGGTTCCGGCATGGCATGCTGAGCCTTTGGTTAATTCCTCTTCCTGGTGGGAAATGAGAGTTAAATTGGCCCGTCCGGACACCTCCACCTAATCTCTCATTGGTTCTCCCTATTCCTGTTCATCTTCCGCAGAAATTGCTAACTGGGCCAAACAGGAGGTTAAAGGCACTGACTCTCCAAGTGGGGAGAGTGTTAGTAAAGCGTCTGGAATGTTGCACCCGAGTACCAGGGGACCAAAACTGAGACACATTTGAACACGTTTTCCGACCACATGGTGGATCATACTCTGGGTTCCACATGCATGTTTTAGCTGAAGGAAGAATCCCTTAAACATGGAGAGTTGAGACCCATGGAATGGGTACCATGCAATATGACTTCAAAGGGTCTGCATTTGCTCACCGAACCTCAGCAATCCTATCACTGCTGCGTTTATGCCGCTGTACACACGCTTGATTCTCTTTCGAAGACATATAAATCCATAGGTTTTAAGATTCTTACTAGTCAGGTAGATTCTTACTAGTCAGGTATATTCTTAGGCGTTTAATATGGGGTGTTGAGTCCATTTCGTTGAGCAAGGAGTAGTTCTTGTCTATTCTATATTTGGCTTAAGGATCTTTATCTGTGCTCATTTCAATCTCTGGTTTGATGCAGCACCCCAACTCACCTTTCCCCTTAAGCAAGCATAAGTTGGTTTTCTAAATTTGAGACCCTGTTCTGTTTTGTAATCCAGTTCCTGTGTAGCCAAGTTTACATCCCGTGTATTAGTGATATCTTATGATGTTTCTTTTTCTGTGTGACTTATTTCAGTTAGAATCATCATACCTGAATCCACTCATTATGCTGCTACGGGCCTGATGACATAGATTTCATTGCTGAGTGATATTGCATTGTACGTAAGTACCACAACTTCTTTATCCATTTTTCACTTTCTGCGATATTGAACTTGTACCGTAAACGAGGTTCTTGTAAACAGAGCCGTCCCAAACTTTGGGGTGGCTGTGTCTTTTTGATTTTAATTTCCCTAAGCTATAGGACCATAAGTGGAAGTGCCCTAGGCTCTGTTGCTTTATTTTTTAGATGTTTCAGGAAACACCATACACCTCTCCGGAGTGGCTCTTGGCAATTTACATCCCGCCCATCAGCATAACAAGGCTCCCAGTTCTCCATGGCCTGTCCTGCCTTTCTGGATTTTACACTTTTTTCAGAAGGCCCTTTTGACCGGGGGGAAATGAGACTTCATTGTAGTGCAGATTTCCTTTGCAAGCTTGCTTGGTTGGCCAAAAAGGGCGTATGCGTTTTTTCCTGAATATATTCAGGAAAAAACGCATACGACCTTTTTGGCCAAGTGCATCATTGTGGACGTTCTGCCTCTTTTCCTATGCTTTAAATGCAATTCCAGTCTACCTCCTGAAATCGGTTTCCTGCAATTCTGCCCCGCTTTCAAGTCCTCTTGGCAGCCTTACTTCAGTATATTTTTGGACGATAGCTGTCATTTATAACTCTGCAGGTTTGTGAATTACAGTGCCCCTGAGCTCCTTTCTTCAACTCGCTTTCTTGTGAGCTGGCCGCAACACCGCAGGATTGCTTCAGGCCCTAATCTGGTTCTGCAACGGCACGCTGAGCCTTTGGTTAATTCCTCTTCCTGGTGGGAAATGAGAGTTAAATTTGCCCGTCCAGTCACCTCCAGCTAGTCTCTCATTGGTTCTCCCTATTCCTGTTCATCTTCCGCAGAAATTGCAAACTGGGCCAAACAGGAGGTTAAAGGCACTGACTCTCCAAGTCGGGAGAGTGTTAGTAAAGCGTCTGGAATGTTGCACCCGAGTACCAGGGGACGAGAACTGAGACATATTGGAACACGTCTCCCGATCACACGGTTGATCATACTCTGGGTTCCACGTGCATGTTTTACCTGAAGGCAGAATCCCTTAAACCTGGAGAGTTGAGACCCGTGGAATGGGTACCATGCAATATGACTTCAAAGGGTCTTCATTTGCTCACCGAACCTCTCCAATCCTATCACTGCTGCGTTTATGCCCCTGTACACACGCTTGATTTTCTTTCAGAGACATAGCAATCCATAGGTTTTAAGATAATTACTAGTCAGGTACATTCTTAGGCGTTTAATATGGGGTGTTGAGTCCATTTCGTTGAGCAAGGAGTAGTTCTTGTCTATTCCATATTTGGCTTAAGGAGCTTTATCTGTGCTCATTTCAATCTCTGGTTTGATGCAGCACCCCAACTCACCTTTCCCCTTAAGCAAGCATAAGTTGGTTTTCTAAATTTGAGACCCTGTTCTGTTTTGTAATCCAGTTCCTGTGTAGCCAAGTTTACATTCCGTGTATTAGTGATATCTTATGATGTTTCTTTTTCTGTGTGACTTATTTCAGTTAGAATCATCATACCTGAATCCACTCATTATGCTGCTACGGGCCTGATGACATAGATTTCATTGCTGAGTGATATTGCATTGTACGTAAGTACCACAACTTCTTTATCCATTATTCACTTTCTGCGATATTGAACTTGTTCCGTAAACGAGGTTCTTGTAAACAGAGCCGTCCCAAACTTTGGGGTGGCTGTGTCTTTTTGATTTTAATTTCCCTAAGCTATAGGACCATAAGTGGAAGTGCCCTAGGCTCTGTTGCTTTGTTTTTTAGATGTTTCAGGAAACACCATACACCTCTCCTGAGTGGCTCTTGGCAATTTACATCCCGCCCATCAGCATAACAAGGCTCCCAGTTCTCCATGGCCTGTCCTGCCTTTCTGGATTTTACACTTTTTTCAGATGGCCCTTTTGACCGGGGGGAAGTGAGACTTCATTGTAGTGCAGATTTCCTTTGCAAGCTTGGTTGGTTGGCCAAAAAGGGCATATGCGTTTTTTCCTGAATATATTCAGGAATATATTCAGGAATATATTCAGGAATATATTCAGGAAAAAACGCATACGCCCTTTTTGGCCAAGTGCATCATTGTGGACGTTCTGCCTCTTTTCCTATGCTTTAAATGCAATTCCAGTCTACCTCCTGAAATCGGTTTCCTGCAATTCTGCCCCGCTTTCAAGTCCTCTTGGCAGCCTTACTTCAGTATATTTTTGGACGATAGCTGTCATTTATAACTCTGCAGGTTTGTGAATTACAGTGCCCCTGAGCTCCTTTCTTCAACTCGCTTTCTTGTGAGCTGGCCGCAACACCGCAGGATTGCTTCAGGCCCTAATCTGGTTCCGGCACGGCACGCTGAGCCTTTGGTTAATTCCTCTTCCTGGTGGGAAATGAGAGTTAAATTTGCCCGTCCAGTCACCTCCAGCTAGTCTCTCATTGGTTCTCCCTATTCCTGTTCATCTTCCGCAGAAATTGCAAACTGGGCCAAACAGGAGGTTAAAGGCACTGACTCTCCAAGTCGGGAGAGTGTTAGTAAAGCGTCTGGAATGTTGCACCCGAGTACCAGGGGACGAGAACTGAGACATATTGGAACACGTCTCCCGATCACACGGTTGATCATACTCTGGGTTCCACGTGCATGTTTTAGCTGAAGGAAGAATCCCTTAAACCTGGAGAGTTGAGACCCGTGGAATGGGTACCATGCAATATGACTTCAAAGGGTCTTCATTTGCTCACCGAACCTCTCCAATCCTATCACTGCTGCGTTTATGCCCCTGTACACACGCTTGATTTTCTTTCAGAGACATAGCAATCCATAGGTTTTAAGATACTTACTAGTCAGGTACATTCTTAGGCGTTTAATATGGGGTGTTGAGTCCATTTCGTTGAGCAAGGAGTAGTTCTTGTCTATTCCATATTTGGCTTAAGGAACTTTATCTGTGCTCATTTCAATCTCTGGTTTGATGCAGCACCCCAACTCACCTTTCCCCTTAAGCAAGCATAAGTTGGTTTTCTAAATTTGAGACCCTGTTCTGTTTTGTAATCCAGTTCCTGTGTAGCCAAGTTTACATTCCGTGTATTAGTGATATCTTATGATGTTTCTTTTTCTGTGTGACTTATTTCAGTTAGAATCATCATACCTGAATCCACTCATTATGCTGCTACGGGCCTGATGACATAGATTTCATTGCTGAGTGATATTGCATTGTACGTAAGTACCACAACTTCTTTATCCATTTTTCACTTTCTGCGATATTGAACTTGTACCGTAAACGAGGTTCTTGTAAACAGAGTCGTCCCAAACTTTGGGGTGGCTGTGTCTTTTTGATTTTAATTTCCCTAAGCTATAGGACCATAAGTGGAAGTACCCTAGGCTCTGTTGCTTTGTTTTTTAGATGTTTCAGGAAACACCATACACCTCTCCGGAGTGGCTCTTGGCAATTTACATCCCGTCCATCAGCATAACAAGGCTCCCAGTTCTCCATGGCCTGTCCTGCCTTTCTGGATTTTACACTTTTTTCAGATGGCCCTTTTGACCGGGGGGAAGTGAGACTTCATTGTAGTGCAGATTTCCTTTGCAAGCTTGCTTGGTTGGCCAAAAAGGGCGTATGCGTTTTTTCCTGAATATATTCAGGAAAAAACGCATACGCCCTTTTTGGCCAAGTGCATCATTGTGGACGTTCTGCCTCTTTTCCTATGCTTTAAATGCAATTCCAGTCTACCTCCTGAAATCGGTTTCCTGCAATTCTGCCCCGCTTTCAAGTCCTCTTGGCAGCCTTACTTCAGTATATTTTTGGACGATAGCTGTCATTTATAACTCTGCAGGTTTGTGAATTACAGTGCCCCTGAGCTCCTTTCTTCAACTCGCTTTCTTGTGAGCTGGCCGCAACACCGCAGGATTGCTTCAGGCCCTAATCTGGTTCCGGCACGGCACGCTGAGCCTTTGGTTAATTCCTCTTCCTGGTGGGAAATGAGAGTTAAATTTGCCCGTCCAGTCACCTCCAGCTAGTCTCTCATTGGTTCTCCCTATTCCTGTTCATCTTCCGCAGAAATTGCAAACTGGGCCAAACAGGAGGTTAAAGGCACTGACTCTCCAAGTCGGGAGAGTGTTAGTAAAGCGTGTGGAATGTTGCACCCGAGTACCAGGGGACGAGAACTGAGACATATTGGAACACGTCTCCCGATCACACGGTTGATCATACTCTGGGTTCCACGTGCATGTTTTACCTGAAGGCAGAATCCCTTAAATCTGGAGAGTTGAGACCCGTGGAATGGGTACCATGCAATATGACTTCAAAGGGTCTTCATTTGCTCACCGAACCTCTCCAATCCTATCACTGCTGCGTTTGTGCCCCTGTACACACGCTTGATTTTCTTTCAGAGACATAGGAATCCATAGGTTTTAAGAGACTTACTAGTCAGGTACATTCTTAGGCGTTTAATATGGGGTGTTGAGTCCATTTCGTTGAGCAAGGAGTAGTTCTTGTCTATTCTATATTTGGCTTAAGGATCTTTATCTGTGCTCATTTCAATCTCTGGTTTGATGCAGCACCCCAACTCACCTTTCCCCTTAAGCAAGCATAAGTTGGTTTTCTAAATTTGAGACCCTGTTCTGTTTTGTAATCCAGTTCCTGTGTAGCCAAGTTTACATCCCGTGTATTAGTGATATCTTATGATGTTTCTTTTTCTGTGTGACTTATTTCAGTTAGAATCATCATACCTGAATCCACTCATTATGCTGCTACGGGCCTGATGACATAGATTTCATTGCTGAGTGATATTGCATTGTACGTAAGTACCACAACTTCTTTATCCATTTTTCACTTTCTGCGATATTGAACTTGTACCGTAAACGAGGTTCTTGTAAACAGAGCCGTCCCAAACTTTGGGGTGGCTGTGTCTTTTTGATTTTAATTTCCCTAAGCTATAGGACCATAAGTGGAAGTGCCCTAGGCTCTGTTGCTTTATTTTTTAGATGTTTCAGGAAACACCATACACCTCTCCGGAGTGGCTCTTGGCAATTTACATCCCGCCCATCAGCATAACAAGGCTCCCAGTTCTCCATGGCCTGTCCTGCCTTTCTGGATTTTACACTTTTTTCAGATGGCCCTTTTGACCGGGGGGAAATGAGACTTCATTGTAGTGCAGATTTCCTTTGCAAGCTTGCTTGGTTGGCCAAAAAGGGCGTATGCGTTTTTTCCTGAATATATTCAGGAAAAAACGCATACGCCCTTTTTGGCCAAGTGCATCATTGTGGACGTTCTGCCTCTTTTCCTATGCTTTAAATGCAATTCCAGTCTACCTCCTGAAATCGGTTTCCTGCAATTCTGCCCCGCTTTCAAGTCCTCTTGGCAGCCTTACTTCAGTATATTTTTGGACGATAGCTGTCATTTATAACTCTGCAGGTTTGTGAATTACAGTGCCCCTGAGCTCCTTTCTTCAACTCGCTTTCTTGTGAGCTGGCCGCAACACCGCAGGATTGCTTCAGGCCCTAATCTGGTTCTGCAACGGCACGCTGAGCCTTTGGTTAATTCCTCTTCCTGGTGGGAAATGAGAGTTAAATTTGCCCGTCCAGTCACCTCCAGCTAGTCTCTCATTGGTTCTCCCTATTCCTGTTCATCTTCCGCAGAAATTGCAAACTGGGCCAAACAGGAGGTTAAAGGCACTGACTCTCCAAGTCGGGAGAGTGTTAGTAAAGCGTCTGGAATGTTGCACCCGAGTACCAGGGGACGAGAACTGAGACATATTGGAACACGTCTCCCGATCACACGGTTGATCATACTCTGGGTTCCACGTGCATGTTTTACCTGAAGGCAGAATCCCTTAAACCTGGAGAGTTGAGACCCGTGGAATGGGTACCATGCAATATGACTTCAAAGGGTCTTCATTTGCTCACCGAACCTCTCCAATCCTATCACTGCTGCGTTTATGCCCCTGTACACACGCTTGATTTTCTTTCAGAGACATAGCAATCCATAGGTTTTAAGATAATTACTAGTCAGGTACATTCTTAGGCGTTTAATATGGGGTGTTGAGTCCATTTCGTTGAGCAAGGAGTAGTTCTTGTCTATTCCATATTTGGCTTAAGGAGCTTTATCTGTGCTCATTTCAATCTCTGGTTTGATGCAGCACCCCAACTCACCTTTCCCCTTAAGCAAGCATAAGTTGGTTTTCTAAATTTGAGACCCTGTTCTGTTTTGTAATCCAGTTCCTGTGTAGCCAAGTTTACATTCCGTGTATTAGTGATATCTTATGATGTTTCTTTTTCTGTGTGACTTATTTCAGTTAGAATCATCATACCTGAATCCACTCATTATGCTGCTACGGGCCTGATGACATAGATTTCATTGCTGAGTGATATTGCATTGTACGTAAGTACCACAACTTCTTTATCCATTATTCACTTTCTGCGATATTGAACTTGTTCCGTAAACGAGGTTCTTGTAAACAGAGCCGTCCCAAACTTTGGGGTGGCTGTGTCTTTTTGATTTTAATTTCCCTAAGCTATAGGACCATAAGTGGAAGTGCCCTAGGCTCTGTTGCTTTGTTTTTTAGATGTTTCAGGAAACACCATACACATCTCCTGAGTGGCTCTTGGCAATTTACATCCCGCCCATCAGCATAACAAGGCTCCCAGTTCTCCATGGCCTGTCCTGCCTTTCTGGATTTTACACTTTTTTCAGATGGCCCTTTTGACCGGGGGGAAGTGAGACTTCATTGTAGTGCAGATTTCCTTTGCAAGCTTGGTTGGTTGGCCAAAAAGGGCATATGCGTTTTTTCCTGAATATATTCAGGAATATATTCAGGAATATATTCAGGAATATATTCAGGAAAAAACGCATACGCCCTTTTTGGCCAAGTGCATCATTGTGGACGTTCTGCCTCTTTTCCTATGCTTTAAATGCAATTCCAGTCTACCTCCTGAAATCGGTTTCCTGCAATTCTGCCCCGCTTTCAAGTCCTCTTGGCAGCCTTACTTCAGTATATTTTTGGACGATAGCTGTCATTTATAACTCTGCAGGTTTGTGAATTACAGTGCCCCTGAGCTCCTTTCTTCAACTCGCTTTCTTGTGAGCTGGCCGCAACACCGCAGGATTGCTTCAGGCCCTAATCTGGTTCCGGCACGGCACGCTGAGCCTTTGGTTAATTCCTCTTCCTGGTGGGAAATGAGAGTTAAATTTGCCCGTCCAGTCACCTCCAGCTAGTCTCTCATTGGTTCTCCCTATTCCTGTTCATCTTCCGCAGAAATTGCAAACTGGGCCAAACAGGAGGTTAAAGGCACTGACTCTCCAAGTCGGGAGAGTGTTAGTAAAGCGTCTGGAATGTTGCACCCGAGTACCAGGGGACGAGAACTGAGACATATTGGAACACGTCTCCCGATCACACGGTTGATCATACTCTGGGTTCCACGTGCATGTTTTAGCTGAAGGAAGAATCCCTTAAACCTGGAGAGTTGAGACCCGTGGAATGGGTACCATGCAATATGACTTCAAAGGGTCTTCATTTGCTCACCGAACCTCTCCAATCCTATCACTGCTGCGTTTATGCCCCTGTACACACGCTTGATTTTCTTTCAGAGACATAGCAATCCATAGGTTTTAAGATACTTACTAGTCAGGTACATTCTTAGGCGTTTAATATGGGGTGTTGAGTCCATTTCGTTGAGCAAGGAGTAGTTCTTGTCTATTCCATATTTGGCTTAAGGAACTTTATCTGTGCTCATTTCAATCTCTGGTTTGATGCAGCACCCCAACTCACCTTTCCCCTTAAGCAAGCATAAGTTGGTTTTCTAAATTTGAGACCCTGTTCTGTTTTGTAATCCAGTTCCTGTGTAGCCAAGTTTACATTCCGTGTATTAGTGATATCTTATGATGTTTCTTTTTCTGTGTGACTTATTTCAGTTAGAATCATCATACCTGAATCCACTCATTATGCTGCTACGGGCCTGATGACATAGATTTCATTGCTGAGTGATATTGCATTGTACGTAAGTACCACAACTTCTTTATCCATTTTTCACTTTCTGCGATATTGAACTTGTACCGTAAACGAGGTTCTTGTAAACAGAGTCGTCCCAAACTTTGGGGTGGCTGTGTCTTTTTGATTTTAATTTCCCTAAGCTATAGGACCATAAGTGGAAGTACCCTAGGCTCTGTTGCTTTGTTTTTTAGATGTTTCAGGAAACACCATACACCTCTCCGGAGTGGCTCTTGGCAATTTACATCCCGCCCATCAGCATAACAAGGCTCCCAGTTCTCCATGGCCTGTCCTGCCTTTCTGGATTTTACACTTTTTTCAGATGGCCCTTTTGACCGGGGGGAAGTGAGACTTCATTGTAGTGCAGATTTCCTTTGCAAGCTTGCTTGGTTGGCCAAAAAGGGCGTATGCGTTTTTTCCTGAATATATTCAGGAAAAAACGCATACGCCCTTTTTGGCCAAGTGCATCATTGTGGACGTTCTGCCTCTTTTCCTATGCTTTAAATGCAATTCCAGTCTACCTCCTGAAATCGGTTTCCTGCAATTCTGCCCCGCTTTCAAGTCCTCTTGGCAGCCTTACTTCAGTATATTTTTGGACGATAGCTGTCATTTATAACTCTGCAGGTTTGTGAATTACAGTGCCCCTGAGCTCCTTTCTTCAACTCGCTTTCTTGTGAGCTGGCCGCAACACCGCAGGATTGCTTCAGGCCCTAATCTGGTTCCGGCACGGCACGCTGAGCCTTTGGTTAATTCCTCTTCCTGGTGGGAAATGAGAGTTAAATTTGCCCGTCCAGTCACCTCCAGCTAGTCTCTCATTGGTTCTCCCTATTCCTGTTCATCTTCCGCAGAAATTGCAAACTGGGCCAAACAGGAGGTTAAAGGCACTGACTCTCCAAGTCGGGAGAGTGTTAGTAAAGCGTGTGGAATGTTGCACCCGAGTACCAGGGGACGAGAACTGAGACATATTGGAACACGTCTCCCGATCACACGGTTGATCATACTCTGGGTTCCACGTGCATGTTTTACCTGAAGGCAGAATCCCTTAAATCTGGAGAGTTGAGACCCGTGGAATGGGTACCATGCAATATGACTTCAAAGGGTCTTCATTTGCTCACCGAACCTCTCCAATCCTATCACTGCTGCGTTTGTGCCCCTGTACACACGCTTGATTTTCTTTCAGAGACATAGCAATCCATAGGTTTTAAGATACTTACTAGTCAGGTACATTCTTAGGCATTTAATATGGGGTGTTGAGTCCATTTCGTTGAGCAAGGAGTAGTTCTTGTCTATTCCATATTTGGCTTAAGGAGCTTTATCTGTGCTCATTTCAATCTCTGGTTTGATGCAGCACCCCAACTCACCTTTCCCCTTAAGCAAGCATAAGTTGGTTTTCTAAATTTGAGACCCTGTTCTGTTTTGTAATCCAGTTCCTGTGTAGCCAAGTTTACATTCCGTGTATTAGTGATATCTTATGATGTTTCTTTTTCTGTGTGACTTATTTCAGTTAGAATCATCATACCTGAATCCACTCATTATGCTGCTACGGGCCTGATGACATAGATTTCATTGCTGAGTGATATTGCATTGTACGTAAGTACCACAACTTCTTTATCCATTATTCACTTTCTGCGATATTGAACTTGTTCCGTAAACGAGGTTCTTGTAAACAGAGCCGTCCCAAACTTTGGGGTGGCTGTGTCTTTTTGATTTTAATTTCCCTAAGCTATAGGACCATAAGTGGAAGTGCCCTAGGCTCTGTTGCTTTGTTTTTTAGATGTTTCAGGAAACACCATACACCTCTCCCGAGTGGCTCTTGGCAATTTACATCCCGCCCATCAGCATAACAAGGCTCCCAGTTCTCCATGGCCTGTCCTGCCTTTCTGGATTTTACACTTTTTTCAGATGGCCCTTTTGACCGGGGGGAAGTGAGACTTCATTGTAGTGCAGATTTCCTTTGCAAGCTTGCTTGGTTGGCCAAAAAGGGCGTATGCGTTTTTTCCTGAATATATTCAGGAATATATTCAGGAATATATTCAGGAATATATTCAGGAAAAAACGCATACGCCCTTTTTGGCCAAGTGCATCATTGTGGACGTTCTGCCTCTTTTCCTATGCTTTAAATGCAATTCCAGTCTACCTCCTGAAATCGGTTTCCTGCAATTCTGCCCCGCTTTCAAGTCCTCTTGGCAGCCTTACTTCAGTATATTTTTGGACGATAGCTGTCATTTATAACTCTGCAGGTTTGTGAATTACAGTGCCCCTGAGCTCCTTTCTTCAACTCGCTTTCTTGTGAGCTGGCCGCAACACCGCAGGATTGCTTCAGGCCCTAATCTGGTTCCGGCACGGCACGCTGAGCCTTTGGTTAATTCCTCTTCCTGGTGGGAAATGAGAGTTAAATTTGCCCGTCCAGTCACCTCCAGCTAGTCTCTCATTGGTTCTCCCTATTCCTGTTCATCTTCCGCAGAAATTGCAAACTGGGCCAAACAGGAGGTTAAAGGCACTGACTCTCCAAGTTGGGAGAGTGTTAGTAAAGCGTCTGGAATGTTGCACCCGAGTACCAGGGGACGAGAACTGAGACATATTGGAACATGTCTCCCGATCACACGGTTGATCATACTCTGGGTTCCACGTGCATGTTTTAGCTGAAGGAAGAATCCCTTAAACCTGGAGAGTTGAGACCCGTGGAATGGGTACCATGCAATATGACTTCAAAGGGTCTTCATTTGCTCACCGAACCTCTCCAATCCTATCACTGCTGCGTTTATGCCCCTGTACACACGCTTGATTTTCTTTCAGACACATAGCAATCCATAGGTTTTAAGATACTTACTAGTCAGGTACTTTCTTAGGCGTTTAATATGGGGTGTTGAGTCCATTTCGTTGAGCAAGGAGTAGTTCTTGTCTATTCCATATTTGGCTTAAGGAACTTTATCTGTGCTCATTTCAATCTCTGGTTTGATGCAGCACCCCAACTCACCTTTCCCCTTAAGCAAGCATAAGTTGGTTTTCTAAATTTGAGACCCTGTTCTGTTTTGTAATCCAGTTCCTGTGTAGCCAAGTTTACATTCCGTGTATTAGTGATATCTTATGATGTTTCTTTTTCTGTGTGACTTATTTCAGTTACAATCATCATACCTAAATCCACTCATTATGCTGCTACGGGCCTGATGACATAGATTTCATTGCTGAGTGATATTGCATTGTACGTAAGTACCACAACTTCTTTATCCATTTTTCACTTTCTGCGATATTGAACTTGTACCGTAAACGAGGTTCTTGTAAACAGAGCCGTCCCAAACTTTGGGGTGGCTGTGTCTTTTTGATTTTAATTTCCCTAAGCTATAGGACCATAAGTGGAAGTGCCCTAGGCTCTGTTGCTTTGTTTTTTAGATGTTTCAGGAAACACCATACACCTCTCCCGAGTGGCTGTTGGCAATTTACATCCCGCCCATCAGCATAACAAGGCTCCCAGTTCTCCATGGCCTGTCCTGCCTTTCTGGATTTTACACTTTTTTCAGATGGCCCTTTTGACCGGGGGGAAGTGAGACTTCATTGTAGTGCAGATTTCCTTTGCAAGCTTGCTTGGTTGGCCAAAAAGGGCGTATGCGTTTTTTCCTGAATATATTCAGGAAAAAACGCATACGCCCTTTTTGGCCAAGTGCATCATTGTGGACGTTCTGCCTCTTTTCCTATGCTTTAAATGCAATTCCAGTCTACCTCCTGAAATCGGTTTCCTGCAATTCTGCCCCGCTTTCAAGTCCTCTTGGCAGCCTTACTTCAGTATATTTTTGGACGATAGCTGTCATTTATAACTCTGCAGGTTTGTGAATTACAGTGCCCCTGAGCTCCTTTCTTCAACTCGCTTTCTTGTGAGCTGGCCGCAACACCGCAGGATTGCTTCAGGCCCTAATCTGGTTCCGGCACGGCACGCTGAGCCTTTGGTTAATTCCTCTTCCTGGTGGGAAATGAGAGTTAAATTTGCCCGTCCAGTCACCTCCAGCTAGTCTCTCATTGGTTCTCCCTATTCCTGTTCATCTTCCGCAGAAATTGCAAACTGGGCCAAACAGGAGGTTAAAGGCACTGACTCTCCAAGTCGGGAGAGTGTTAGTAAAGCGTCTGGAATGTTGCACCCGAGTACCAGGGGACGAGAACTGAGACATATTGGAACACGTCTCCCGATCACACGGTTGATCATACTCTGGGTTCCACGTGCATGTTTTACCTGAAGGCAGAATCCCTTAAACCTGGAGAGTTGAGACCCGTGGAATGGGTACCATGCAATATGACTTCAAAGGGTCTTCATTTGCTCACCGAACCTCTCCAATCCTATCACTGCTGCGTTTATGCC
>NW_028138734.1:0-94000 GCF_964270905.1 Leucopleurus acutus | reverse complement strand
GTCTGAAAACAAGGGAAATATTATAAGCCCTTTGTAACCTCTCCAAGAGCAGAAATGATTTACAGCTGTGGCATTGAACCATAATTCCTCGATCTCATTTGAGAAGAGTTCAGTTAGAAACAGCGTCTTGAGTTATGTTTCTTCCCTGTTTTCTTGTCTTGCTTACCAACAATCCATTGTAATTCATGAGTTAGTATGGCAGTAGGCTGAGTGTTCCCTGGAGTTCATTAAATGAAGTGTTTTTCCTAAAATGACATTTGTCTCCTTGTTTTCAGCCCCTCTTCTTTCCTCTGCCCTTTACTATAACCAGAGCTCAGCAAAAGCTGAGTGACTTTGTGCAGACCTTACTTAGGCTCAGCCGTTTTTTCTTCATTATTTTATTCATGGCTCCTCCATTTCATTGCTTGCCTTCTCGACATGTGTTGAAATCTTTCTGTGGTTGATGACTTCCAGAATATCTTGGCTTTTATTGGTTGATTAATTTTGGTATTTCTACAGTTTTATTTAGATATGGTTTCAGGAGGAACGGAAAGTAAATATATTTCCTAGTCTGCCATCTTGAGCTGAAAATCCCTGTGGATTTTAGCATCCAATGTTCCCATGGGAAAACACCCAACCATGGCCTTAATAGATGTAACACTCAAGATTTCAGCTTTTGTTGAGCAATCACTAAGGATTTCATATGTGGTCATTTCTAATGGGGAAATAATAACTATCTCATGACGTTGATTTGAGGATTAAATTAGATAATGAACATGAAAATGCTTTCTAAGATTTAAAAATCAGTCAAAATGTTTTTTGTTATTATTTGATTTGTTGCTATTTCAACTTCACTTGACAGTTGTTTATGACCTTGCGTATGTGAGAAAATGTCCTCTGGGTTATTTTTCTGAAAGCCAGAATGTATTTTTCAATAGCTCAATGGAACTGGCATCATTTGTGAAGGTTAAGGGTGAAGGGGTAAATGTTTCTTGACACCTATCACTTTACAGTGTTTTCAGGAACTAACTGACTCATGTATTCCTCTTCCAAATTTGGTTGAGGACCTCCTACCAGCCACATGCTCTACGTCAGGTGTTGGAAAGCATTTTCTGGATTTGAAATATCTTAGGCTTTGTGGGCCATATACAGTTTCTGTAGCTTCTCCTCCTCTTCCCTCTTCAACAAGCTTTCTAAACGTGAGAACCATTATTAGCTCACAGTCCCACAGATCCAGGCTGACACCCTGATTTGATTCGTGGCCATTATTTGCCAATTCCTGCTCTGCGTCTTCACTGAGGAGGGTTCGATGTTTGAGTAATCATTTCTTTGAATCAACTGTTGGTCTTCTGGAGCTTGTCCTTCCTCTCCTACAGTCTCTAATCAGCGTGGCATCCAGAGAGATCTTGTTAAAACATAAGTCAGATCATGTCACTCAAATTTCTTCAGAAAATGCAAAGTCCTCAGAGTGCCTCCACAGACCTAGAAATCTGGGCCTCTGTTTCCTCTCTGACTGTTTCGTTCTCCTCTCCAATTTGCTCGCTCTGTTTTCCACATGCTGACATCCTTTCTGCTCCTTGGATACTCCAAACCTACTCTTGCCTCATTGACTTTGTGCCGCACGCCAGCCGCAGAAAGAGGATTTCACCGCCCAGGGTCAGAAGGGAAGGGGTGAGGACCTGAAGTAGCACTGACGAATGGGGTCAGAAGCCCATGGGGTCAGAAGGCTGCAATGAGAAGCCTACTCACCGCAACAAAGAATAGACCCCTGCTCGCCGAAACTAGAGAAAGCTCGCATGCAGCAATGAAGACCCAATGCAGCCAAAAATAAATAAATAAATCATAAAGTATAGAATGTTAAAAAAGCAACAAAAAATCTATAAAGAATATTACGAGAATAGAATCACAGGCCAGTTTCTCCTTTGAACATGCATGCAAAATGTGTAAAGAGAAGCACAAACTTTATCCATGGTATGTAAAACAATCGTATATCAGAATCAAAGTAGCTTTATTCTGGCAATGCAAGGTTGCTTTAATGTCCAAACATGAAACTGATCCCAGGAATGAATTAGAGTGGGGAAAGAAGTCATTTAAAACTGAAATCTTGGGACTTCCCTGGTGGTCCAGTATTTAGAACATGACGCTTTCACTGCTGGGGCCCTGGGGTCCAATCCCAGGTCAGGGAACTAAGATCCTGCAAGACATGAGGCAGGGCCCCGAAAAAAACAAAAAAAGGAAAGAAAGAAGTCTTAACCAGGAGACGCACAAGATCGAATAAACATAACAGATAACACCTTATGAAAAGTAGGTGAAGATTATGGAATATTCTAACATTTAAAACAAAAAGAAAGTTTTAAAGATTCAAAAGGATGTGACAAATATTGTACATAGGCAAAAATAAAATGAAATAAAATATACAAATGATGGGAACCCAAAATTCCAGATGCCCAAGTCCTGTCTCTGAAGAGTCTCATTCAATGGGTTCAGGATTTCCTCTATATTTAAAAACCTACAGGTGATTCTGGTACGATTCACAGACACAATGTAAAGCTTCTCTTTTACAGGAAAGAATACCAGATTATTTTGTTATCTTATAGTTATACTAACAGGTTGTACTATTGACGGATAAGTCTGCTGTCAAAATGCACCCCCACTAGGGGTAAAAAAAGGAACTAGTAGTCTCTACTGCTACTTGGTGGCAGCATGCATGTATTGCAAGGGCAATTATTGTAGCAATCCAAGTTAGTGGAACATTTTAGAATTGGAAGACTACATACAGATCATCTAGTCAAGCTTCCAACTATTAAAGTTGTGAAAACTAAAGCCCATATAAATGAAATGATTTATCTCCAAAGAGCATTAGTGAAAGTATGAAATAAAAAATATCTCTGAACTTTTACTTTAGTGCTGTTTTTATTAATCTCAAGTATTAGCTTAAACTTCAGTGTGACAGATTTGGGATTGAATTCTTGCTCACGTTTACTTGGTGCGTGCCTTTTAGTAAGTTACTAAAACACTTTTCTTAAAAATAGACGTATTTATTTATTTATCTTTGGCTGCCTAGGCTCTTCGTTGCTGTGCGCGGGCTTTCTCTAGTTGCGGTGAGCGGGGGCTACTCTTTGTTGCAGTACGCGGGCTTCTCATTGTGGTGGCTTCTCGTTGTTGCTGAGCACGGGGTCTAGGTGCATGGGCTTCAGTAGCTGTGGTTCACGGGCTCTAGCATGCAGGCGCAGTAGTTGTGGCACATGGTCTTGGTTCCTCCGCGGCATGTGGGATCTTCCCGGACCAGGGCTCAAACGTGTGTCCCGTGCACTGGCAGGTGGATCCTTAACCACCGCGCCAACAGGGAAGCCCTACTAATACACTTTTAACTTTGTTTTTCACGTATGTAAAGTGGTGAGCCTTGACTGATAAAGAATATGAGATAACCTAGCACTGTTCTTAACACATATATGTAGTTAAAATTTTTTGGCTCTCATCCCACTTAAACAGCCTCTATCCCCTTAATAATGAATGTGTCTTTCAGCTAGCAGAGCACCCCACAGCTGACCACATTCTGGCAAGAGATATAGGATTCTTTTTCTTACTGGGGGTTCTTTATACCTGATATTTGAAGTGCACTTAAACTTGAACAACTCTTGTTTATACTGTATTAATGGAGTTGATGGATGAATTTTAGAAAGTAATATGCAGGAATTGAGCTGCCTTACTCTCAAGAAATATAATTCGATAGTGGTGGCTAGAACGATAAACAGTGTTTGGACAGGGAGTCCATATTGGATGTGAACTTCCTGTACTCCCATTCGTCTATTAAGAATAAATAGAATCCTTTCAAAATGTGTTTTAAAGGGCAGTTATTTCTTTCTGCCTCATTTAAGTTACCTGCAAGAAAAAGACAATCTCCTACATCCTTGTTTAATAGGCTTTTAATACAAAGCAGATAATTTTTTGCAACATTTCCCAAACTTTTCATTATCCAATTGGCTGAGGCTTCTCAACGATTATCATTTCACAACAATATCTCCATCTTCAGCTTCTTTCAATGAATTGGCCTAATAGATGTGCCATTAAAACAGAGCTTCATTCTCAGCGTATTTTTAATTTTGTATTCAAAGAGTATGAAAGATTCAGCCATAACAGTGAGTGGATTTCTGATACATGCCACATGATGGATGCAATTAAGTGAAAGGAGTCAGGCATGAAAGGCTACATATTGTATGGTTCCATTTATATGAAATGTCCAGCAGTGGCAAATCCATACACACAGAAAAGATTCTACATTAGTGGTTGCCAGGGGTTTGGAAGAGAGGGAAATAGGAAATGACTCCTTAAAATGGGTGTAGGTTTCCTCTTGGTTGATGAAAATGCTTTGCAGCTAGGCAGTGGTGATAGTTGCGCAACATTGTGACAGTAGTAAATTCCACTGAATGGTACAGTGAATTGTAAAATGATCCAAATGGTGAATTTTGTGTTATTTTCCTTTTACTACAATAAAAAGGAGAAAGAATTCGGGAAAGACTTAGAGTTTGGGAAACTAAGGTGAACTGGTCAAGAAAAAGACAGCTCTATTGTTCAGTTTTCTCTCAGCTCTCCCAGTGCATTAATCCTCAGCCAAAAGTAGCCTGAACTTGTAGATGATAGTCATTCAACACAGTCCAGGGAAAAGTAAATAAAATAAAACCCAACTCTTCTTCTTTAGCACATGTAGGAAAGGTTAACTTGCTGCTCAGCCACGTGGACATTCATGAAGACGTTTCACTTTAGGTGTCCTCTACTTCAGTACTTTACTCACTTGAGCTCATTCACACATGTAGGCAACAGCATTCCTTAATTCGATGGAATCTGCAGTACTGGTTGTGATCGGTCTCATGGAAAGAAAAGGAAAGGTGGCGCGGAAGCCAAGGGAAGAGATTTTCAAGACAGAGACGTTGTTTAAGATCTAACTCGGCTTGGCGGTCACAAAGATAAGGATTGAGAAGTAGTGCCCTGGACTTGTCAACGGAGAAATCATTGGGGGCTTCAAGGAGATCAGTTTCACGAGAGTAGGGGGGCAGAAACCAGACCGCAGTGTGGATGGGAGGGGAGAAATGGGGGGCAAGTCAAGAAATTGATGGCAAAGGGAAAGAAGGGAGGGGTGGATAGGAGGACAGGAGAATGGAATGGAGGAGAGCATTTCCTTGTGGCTCTTTAATATGGCTGGGAGGGGCCACAGAGAAGGAGAGCATGAAGATGTAGGAAGAGGGGGTGGCATCCCGAGCCCAAGGAGGACTGGCCCCTGTCTTCAGCTCCCACCAGCTGGATGTTCCCTCCCTCTAGCTTTCCACGTAGGCTGTGGAAGTTGCCCCTTGCCTCCTTGGATCAGCCGCCCTTGATTCGTTCGTCCTTTTCTTATTTCTCAGCACATCTGGGTCATACGTTATGTGAAGACAAACAAATCACCACTGATACTTACTTTTCTTGAAAAATCCCCAGGCAGGTACCATTTTGGAGAACTACATATTGTGCCTCAGCAAGCCAAAGTAGCCCATTTTTCCTCTCTCATTGGGAGAGATTGCTGTTTCTTGGAGAACCTGATGAAGAGGGTGACTCGCACTTAGGAATAACGTTGCTTGAAAAGTGCAAAAGGTGAGGTAGTTTGGCTCTGAGGGGCCTCTGAGGCCTGAGACTTCCTGAGAGATGGCAGACTCACAGCTCCCATTTCCCTCTGACCCTGGGCTATGAGCTCATCAAATGAGATGGTAAATAAAGTCACTGACATGGTTTAAAGGATAATTTAGTTCTCTCTTGTTCACTCAGAGCAAATTGAATGGGATTTGCATACAACATATGGATGAAATATCCATACGATGGGGCTTGACCATATCCTCATGGTTCCCCTTCCCTTTTCTACATCTGGCCCCTTTAGCTCTGCAGACTTAACCCCACACCATCAGTCCACCCAGTCGGTCCGCTGAACGTCTTTTCCTCCTTCGCATCTGGTCGTTGTCGTCACCTTGTTCTCCACTACCGCCTCCTGCGGTAGCTGTTAGGTCCAGAGAGGTTGGTTCACTGTGAGCAAGTAACTGTCAACTCCATGGACAGGTGGAAGTGACTTGGCAGCCGGGATTTGCCCATCCTGAGTTCATTATACCCATGAGGGTCAAGGAGAATGGGGATGCAGCTGGTCTGCAGAGCCCCGGCAGTTCTGAGACACATGCTCCTGGATCCACACGTTGCTCCATACCCAGCCTTGCCTTGCTTTGTTCTCTGTCTTGACTCCATCCAGGTTTCTGCTCTCCTTGTCCCTTTGGGGAGGGAGGCCAGTGCCAGCCCAGGTGTAGTCCCCCAAAGCTTCCTACTTCCAAGCGTTACGTAGGCTTGTACATCCCCTTGCTTGGGTTGCCCTGGCATTCGTGCCAACAAGTTGAGTGGTTTATGCCCTAGGCTCTCTCTTCTGGCAAGAATGTGCCTGAAAATCTCCATCTCTGGTTTGGTGGCCCCCAAAAATTCCCAGTCAGTTTTGGTGAGGGGACACTTGGTGACAGTGTTGTCTTTCGAAATGAGTAGTTCCGTTACCGACAATACTTTGCTCCCCATACATTATTTATAAGGTTTCCCTGTTTGTATGTGCAAACTATTTGTGTGTATATTTGGAGAAATACATTGTACAGCCCTCTTTTTTATTTCTTCCACACACCCTAGAGATGTCATAGAGACAGTAAATATGTCCAACTTTTTGAGAAATTGGAACAATCAAGACTTACCTGTATGGAATGCTGTTAATGATGTCAATTCCCGCGACAGTACCTTTCATCTGACACACTTAGGGACTGTTAACAGATTAAAAGCAGTAAGAGACACGGATAGAGAGAATTTTCATTATCTTGTGCTCTGAAATCTTGGATTTTCATTGGTTTCAATGGGCCTGAAATTGTATTTTCTTTAGTAGGCACATAGAAGCCTCTAGCGGTATTCTTAATAAAGCAAGGTGAGTTATAAGCAATCATCTGATGGAGGGTAAATGTACCACAGTCCAGTTTAAGAAAAATACAATATAAAAGTCTTACCATGGAAGAAAATCTTTATATGATCTTTTGAAAAAACAAAGCTTCAAGAAACATAAAGACATGACACCATATTCAGTTTAAAGTCAGTGACTTGTAAGCAAGGTAAAGCAAAGACAGTCTGATTAAGACCGTTGCATTGTTCTGGCATTTTTTAGGTCTCACCCATTTCTGTGGCCTTTTTAGAACCTAAGCTTCTAGGGCACAGAGAACTTCATCTTGACGTAGGGCTGAGCAAATGCACGGAGCATTTCTCAATAAGTAGGCATTAAATTCTTAGTCCAGAAGGAGCCTTGAGATGCCCTCTCTTTACTCCTTGGTAGAACTGTTTTAACCATCCCCTGAAAACAGATTTTTTTCTTTAAATCTCAAAATTCAGAGATTCCACAATCAGAAGTTACTTCTCATTATTGCCTTGTGGTCTGCTGTGGGCATCTGTCGAATGGTGTGAACTCTGCGTGGGGAGCCTGGCCTACCCTCCAGGCCCACGGTTTGGGCTGCGGTGGTGCCATGCTGTGCTCAGGGGCCTTCTTTTTTGGAAGTCTGGGCTCCAGTGAGCCTTGGTCGTGTTCTTTTATGGAACCTTGGGTGCTAGACCACTCTGACCCTCAGTCTCATTTGCAGGTTCTGGGGAGGATTAAATGAGCTCATGGGATATCCAGGTGACTGAGGCAGAGTCGGCTCGGGATGAATCTTTGCTTCGTTTTCATTAGCTGCGGAGAAGACGATGACAGCTTGGTGCCTCTCCAACTTTAATATGGGTATGCCTCTCTTGGGGATCTTGTTAAATGCAGGCTGGTATTCAGTAGTTCTGGGTGGGGCCTGGATTCTGTGCTTCTAACAAGCTCCTAGGTGAGGGTGACGCTGAGGGCAAGGGTTTGGCACCTGTGTTTCTCCCTTTCTGGAAGAGCAGGATGTCTGCCCCACCCCCACCCCGAGAGGAGAAAACATCCGCAATGTGACTACTAGGAACCAGCTTCCCTCACATGCAAGGGTCCTGTACCACTGCTCCCAACCATTCTGTCTGAGGCGCAGCAAGCCAAAACACTGAAATGCTGAGGTTTGCAGCAAAGAGGAGGTTTATTCACAGGGCAGCCAAGCGAGGACGTGACGTGACAATAGGTCTCAAATCCGCCTCCCCAAAGGCAAGGGGCTTTGGGTATCTGTGGGATAAAGAATAAAGAAGCAGGGCAGTATGAGGCATGGGGAGCATGAGGAAAGGTGATTGGAAAAACGTGTGCTCATCATTGTTCTGAGCTGGCCTAACTAGGCTACAGGCCTCAGCACATTCTCAGGCTGGAGTTTTCGGCCCTCTGATGGCAGGAGGTCAAAAGGCACTTGCCCGGGTGGAAGATCGGTGGTCCTCTCCACTCTAAACCAGCTCAGCCTAACCAGGCACAGCTGATTCCAAGTTCCTGGAGGATCACGGGGCAAACATTTTATTGCTTATGCTACATGCTACTTGGAGGACGTGCAGGTGTTCAAGCTACCTTGATGAGTGAAGACCGGGATTTGACTAATCATGACACCTTGTTTCACCTCCAGGCGAGCAGAAGAGAGCTGTAGGCTGAGTCTGGCTCCTGGCACCTGGAATTGGAGGCAGGTGGTTTAAAAACGGGCTTTCCCACCCTCTGTGTGATATAAGGTAGATAGACTATTGAACCTTCCTGTGCCTGTTTCTCCACAAGCAGCATGGGGACACTCAGAGTCCCTCTCTTGGGGGCTGTTATGGGGGTTCAGTGAGATATAGATGCATGCACGGGCACACGGGAGACACCCAGTGTGTGTTCCCTTCGTGCTTATTTTTATTAGGACACCAGTATTGTTAGAACATTTCTGGTTTGGACAACAAATTAGATAGGTGGTCATTGCTATAGTTTATGCGAGAGCAATTCACATTGCCATTTGCAAAAAAGTAGTTGGTTGTCCAGTGGGGATTATAAACATCCGTTTAACATGAGCTACTGAACAGATAGTTCACGCAGTAAGTACTTTATTTAAAATCAATTCTCTTTGTTTTCTTAAGCAATTGTTAACCCCCAATTTCGTGAGTACTACCAAGTAAGTCACTTGAAAATCATCTAGAGCAATCTATTTCACTTAGCAAGCCTAAAGCTATAGTTCAACCATTTTATTGACTGTTCTATGACAAAAATTACTCTAAACAGCTATTCCCTGGATAAGTAATCAGCTAAAGCTAGTTTGACTGACTAAATCGATTTACTGAGTTAATAAGCCAGTTGTTTTAGAATAGGACGAATTCATATTTCTCATCCATTCTGCATTAAACTGTTTCCCATTCGTACATACCCACATTCCTACTTCTGTGCTGTAGGGCTTGGCTGAACTACACCTGCCTTCAGTGAAACTTTTCTCTCCTGCACAATTGGAGATAATTTTAGTCTCGTGACTCCCACGGGGTTACCTCTGTTGTGACACTTGACTCTTTGGTGGCATATTTTATTTGAAAAAGCCTTCCGTTACTCCGGGCACGTCAAACAGTAAATGCTTTCTCTTCGTAAACCTGCATAACAATTTTCTGAACTCTTCTGCTCTGGGCAAGATTCATCAGTACACCAGGCAAACATAGTGAAAGAGGAGACAGTACTTGTGTTGCATTCAATTGGGTCTTGATACCTAAGTGTGACTCTTAACCAAGGATTATGCAGTAGTTAAGGACACAGATTCAAGTTGTTTAGGGTGTGTCCTAAAGTGTCAGTGGCAGAATTTAAGTCTCTACTCTGGAAATTGTAGACCTGAGACAAACTACTTCCCTAAACGTCATTTGCTACGTCTGAGAAAGATAATAGTATCTACCTTGTCGTAGACTGAATAATACCATTGCCCCCAAATGTCCACATTCTACTCTCCAGAACCTGTGAATGTGACCTTAAATGGCAGAAGGCACTTTGCCAGTGGGATGAAAGTAATGGTTCTCAGATGGGAAGATTCTCCTGGACTACCTGGATGGGCCCAAATATAACCACTGGTGTTCTCGTAAGAGAGAGGCAGAGGGAATTTGTACTCCAAAGAGAATGTGATGACGAAGTTGGGGTTGCATTGATGTGGCCAGAAGTGAAGGAATGCTGGCGAGGAAACAAACAGATTCTCGCTTAGAGCCTCTAGAAGGAGGATGGATGGCCCTGTCGACTTCTGGTTTCAGCCCAGGGAAACTGGTTTTGGACCTCTGTCTTGCAGAACCATAAGAAAATAAGTGTGTTGTGTTAGAAGCAAGCACATTTGTAGTCATTTGTTACAGCAGCCATAGGGAACTAATGCCTACCTCATAGGAAGTAGTTCTCCAATTAAAATGTGTGACTGGAAACACACTTAGTGGCATGTGTGACACACACTAGTTATGCTACCGTAGGTCGTTCTTGGAAACTGAAGCCTTGGTTTTGAGAGATCATCAAAACCAGTACAATGGTTGCCATGTTTCTCCTTGTTCAGCCTGGTGACCAACCCGGTAGAGAGAGCTCCATCCTTTCCCACAGGACCCCAACTGTGGGTACGTAGAGGGAAGCGGTTTTGTCTCCCTTAAGGCACCTTTTTCTTTTCCTTTCTACTTTTGTCTTCATTAATCTTCATCCAACTGACCTTTCTAAATTTTACAGAAAACAAAACCATTTCTCCATGGATTCAGATACTACCCCAAGTTAATATTCCAACCAAGTTCTTGTTCTTCCGGGTCTCATCACCAGAAATTGCTGAGCCTAACTCTACTCTAGTTTCTAGGATCACTCATTTTCTCATTTCTCCCTTCTCCTTTTAGTTCAGAGTCTTGTCAATTTAGTTCCTTCCCTAACCACAACTTATAGTACGGTGGCACAGCAAAGTGATGAAAGTCTAGACGGTCTGGTTTTAATCCCGGGTTTTGCCACCTACTTACTGTGTGGCATTAGGCAAGCTCTTCAACGTCTCTGGGCCTCAGTTGCCCCCAGAAGAGTGAACATTATGAATATTCCCTACCTCTAGGGTTGCCATTATGAGGAATAAGTGAGTTAATATTTGGTAAGCCCTTAGAATAGTACTTGTTATAGTCTAAGCACTACAGTTGTGCTTGTTAATAATAATAAATGAAATTCCAAGCGTATAACTTACTCAACATTCTGTCATAACTTTGAAGTGTTGGTCTATCTGTTGGCTCACGTTGCAGGTAAATGAGTCGAGGCATGGGCTGAGGCATTGCTATCACTGGGTGGTGTGTTCCCAGAACTTGGAACAGCGGTGTGAAATGGGTAGTGGTTCTATTGGAGACAGGGCAGACTGGAAAATGACAGCCTGGGAAGGAGGTGTGGTGTCCATAGCTTTGGTGTTAGAGGTGCTGCCTGCTGAAGCACCAGTGCCGGTCTAAGCCGTAAATGGGGTGCTGGGGTAAAGAGGAGCAGGATGGAAGATGACAGCGTGGGAAGGAGGTGTGGTGTCCATAGGTTCGGGGTCTGACGGGCTTCCTGCTGAAGCACCGATGCCCGGCAGAGCCGTAAATGGGGTGCTGGGAAAAACAGGAGCAGAATGGAAGATGACAGCGTGTGAAGGTGGTGTGGTGTCCATAGGTTCGGGGTCTGACGTGCTTCCTGCTGAAGCACCGATGCCCGCCAGGGCCGTAAATGGGGTGGTCGGGAAAACAGGAGCAGAACGGAAGATGACAGCGTGTGAAGGTGGTGTGGTGTCCATAGGTTCGGGGTCTGACGTGCTTCCTGCTGAAGCACCGATGCCCGCCAGGGCCGTAAATGGGGTGGTCGGGAAAACAGGAGCAGAATGGAAGATGACAGCGTGTGAAGGTGGTGTGGTGTCCATAGGTTCGGGGTCTGACGTGCTTCCTGCTGAAGCACCGATGCCCGCCAGGGCCGTAAATGGGGTGCTGGGGAAAACAGGAGCAGAATGGGAGAGGACAGCGTGTGAAGGTGGTGTGGTGTCCATAGGTTCGGGGTCTGACGTGCTTCCTGCTGAAGCACCGATGCCCGCCAGGGCCGTAAATGGGGTGCTGGGGAAAACAGGAGCAGAATGGGAGAGGACAGCGTGTGAAGGAGGTGTGGTGTCCATAGCTTCCATATTAGAGGTACTGCCTGCCTGATCTGAGAGCAGAGAGTGAAAGTGGGAGAGCCTCTTCCTAGATTCTAACTCGTCTGAATTTATAGCACTGGCTCTGCCTGGCTTTATGACATATCCATTGTACGTGTCACAGAGAAAGTGCAGGCGGGGCAGGGGGTGATGCAGGGGTCACATGCAAGCCCAGCTGCTGGCTTAACCCCGGCCCAAAGGCAAAGGGCAGGGCCCCTTCTGGACTTTCTAGTGGCTGGGACTTCTGGCTGTGGGTGGCAGGTGTTTGGCACCAGATGGGCCACCATGCGGAGACTGTTGGGGACTGTGGAAGCCTCCTCCAGAGCTCACCCTGCCTGGCGACTGGCTCTGCAGGCCCCTCAGCCCTGCGTATGTATCGGCCAGGCCTTCCCCACCACGGGGCCAGAGGCCAGAGCCTGCTCAGACCTGAGGGCAGGAGGCAGCCAGAGCTTACCAGGGTGTGGGCCACCTCGTCCGCAGACCTCCCCAGCTCCTCTGCGAGACCTGGAGACAGGATCGCCTTCTCCAGGGCTGCTCAGCTGCCAGCATCACCATGAGCCAGGTGGCCAAGGTTTCTGAGCAGGAGATGCAGAGCCCTGATCCGACTGGATGCTGCAGCCCACGATGTCCCTTCCTGGCAGATAGGTTCTTTCTTCACTTCTGTTTTGAAATTTGGTAAAAGAACATTTAAACCTTGGCCTGTCCTTCAGGGTATATAGATGGTAGTGGCTTGGCCGGGATTCGATCCAAGCCTGTGTGATTCCAGAGCTTGTGCTCTGGACTGTGGTGCCTCCTTATCATATATGCTTCATGTGTTACTTGTTTTTCTTTTTTTCTTGTAGTCCTTATGGTACTTAGCCCTAAGTGCCATACCTGTAACGAACAGCTACACTGCCCTGTAGGAGGTCTTCTTTTGTTCAACGCATGAATTGGTCATCCACCACACTGTGTTCTAATCTCAGAAGATACAGGTCAGGGAGCACCCGTTGTCAGCATGGCACCATTCCATATTTCTAACTGAGGCTTGAAGCCCGTATTTTCCCTTTGTCTAGTTTGAAGGATCCAGATATGTAAAGATGATATTCTAGATAAATCATGGTCTATCCTGAAAGAAATTCACCAGTGAATTGTTCCATATGGATTAGAAGCCAGCTTCTCTGGCCTTCCTGGAGTATATCCAGTAAGGCGTCTCATTCATGTCTAGAAAGCAAATATATCATTTATTGCAACTTCAGCGTGGAGCGATGTATTGGTATAAAGTACGATCAACACAATTTGGTCATTGTGAGTATGACAGCTGGGTCCACTCTTTACTACCCATATGTAACTCTAGGGATTCTTATGCCCAAGAGAGGAGACATACTCTTGGCTGTCTAGGACAAGGGAAGCATGTGTTGTTATTCAGGAGCTGGAAGCTTCAGCATGACAGGTAGGAATTGAACAATCCTGGTCTACACATCACTTGACCTTGCTTAAAACTTGTTTCTTTGGCTTGCTTCATTGGAGTGTTTCCTCCCTCCTGGGGCTGACATTGTCTGTTATGTATCACGCATGTGACATGTAGAAGTTTCAGAACCCAAAATCATATAGATCAGTAAAAATGTATATATATATATATAAACCTATTGAAACTCATACTGGGCATAATTCATATATTCCAAAATCAGTTTGACCCTCTGCTCTTGAGATTCTTTTTATGGTATGTCCCAGCAAATCTGGGCTTCCATCCCCAATAAATTTTGGGGTTGGAGGACACAAAAGCTTTTGCTCAGACCTAAATTCTGTCTGAAAACAAGGGAAATATTATAAGCCCTTTGTAACCTCTCCAAGAGCAGAAATGATTTACAGCTGTGGCATTGAACCATAATTCCTCGATCTCATTTGAGAAGAGTCCAGTTAGAAACAGTGTCTTGATTTTTGTTTCTTTTGTTTCTTCCCTGTTTTCTTGTCTTGCTTACCAACAATCCATTGTAATTCATGAGTTAGTATGGCAGCAGGCTGAGTGTTCCCTGGAGCTCATTAAATGAAGTGTTTTTCCTAAAATGACGTTTGTCTCCTTGTTTTCAGCCCCTCTTCTTTCCTCTGCCCTTTACTATAACCAGAGCTCAGCAAAAGCTGAGTGACTTTGTGCAGACCTTACTTAGGCTCAGCCTTTTTTTCTTCATTATTTTATTCATGGCTCCTCCATTTCATTGCTTGCCTTCTCGAAATGTGTTGAAATCTTTCTGTGGTTGATGACTTCCAGAATATCTTGGCTTTTATTGGTTGATTAATTTTGGTATTTCTACAGTTTTATTTAGATATGGTTTCAGGAGGAACAGAAAGTAAATATATTTCCTAGTCTGCCATCTTGAGCTGAAAATCCCTGTGGATTTTAGCATCCAATGTTCCCATGGGAAAACACCCAACCATGGCCTTAATAGATGTAACACTCAAGATTTCAGCTTTTGTTGAGCAATCACTAAGGATTTCATATGTGGTCATTTCTAATGGGGAAATAATAACTATCTCATGACGTTGATTTGAGGATTAAATTAGATAATGAACATGAAAATGCTTTCTAAGATTTAAAAATCAGTCAAAATGTTTTTTGTTATTATTTGATTTGTTGCTATTTCAACTTCACTTGACAGTTGTTTATGACCTTGCGTATGTGAGAAAATGTCCTCTGGGTTATTTTTCTGAAAGCCAGAATGTATTTTTCAATAGCTCAATGGAACTGGCATCATTTGTGAAGGTTAAGGGTGAAGGGGTAAATGTTTCTTGACACCTATCACTTTACAGTGTTTTCAGGAACTAACTGACTCATGTATTCCTCTTCCAAATTTGGTTGAGGACCTCCTACCAGCCACATGCTCTACGTCAGGTGTTGGAAAGCATTTTCTGGATTTGAAATATCTTAGGCTTTGTGGGCCATATACAGTTTCTGTAGCTTCTCCTCCTCTTTCCTCTTCAACAAGCTTTCTAAACGTGAGAACCATTATTAGCTCACAGTCCCACAGATCCAGGCTGAGAGCCTGATTTGATTCGTGGGCATTATTTGCCAATTGCTGCTCTGCGTGTTCACTGAGGAGGGGGACCATGTTTGAGTAATCATTTCTTTGAATCAACTGTTGGTCTTCTGGGGCTTGTCATTGCTCTCCTACAGTCTCTAATCAGCGTGGCATCCAGAGAGATCTTGTTAAAACATAAGTCAGATCATGTCACTCAAATTTCTTCAGTGGCTTCTTCACAGAAAATGCAAAGTCCTCAGAGTGCCTCCACAGACCTAGAAATCTGGGCCTCTGTTTCCTCTCTGACTGTTTCGTTCTCCTCTCCAATTTGCTCGCTCTGTTTTCCACACGCTGACATCCTTTCTGCTCCTTGGATACTCCAAACCTACTCTTGCCTCATTGACTTTCTGCCGCACGCCAGCTGCAGAAAGAGGATTTCACCGCCCAGGGTCAGAAGGGAAGGGGTGAGGACCTGAAGTAGCACTGACGAATGGGGTCAGAAGCCCATGGGGTCAGAAGGCTGCAATGAGAAGCCTACTCACCGCAACAAAGAATAGACCCCCGCTCGCCGAAACTAGAGAAAGCTCGCATGCAGCAATGAAGACCCAATGCAGCCAAAAATAAATAAATAAAACATAAAGTATAGAATCTTAAAAAAGCAACAAAAAAATCGATAAAGAATATTACGAGAATAGAATCACAGGCCAGTTTCTCCTTTGAACATGCATGCAAAATGTGTAAAGAGAAGCACAAACTGTATCCATGGTATGTAAAACAATCATATATCAGAATCAAAGTAGCTTTATTCTGGCAATGCAAGGTTGCTTTAATGTCCAAACATGAAACTGATCCCAGGAATGAATTAGAGTGGGGAAAGAAGTCATTTAAAACTGAAATCTTGGGACTTCCCTGGTGGTCCAGTATTTAGAACATGAAGCTTTCACTGCTGGGGCCCTGGGGTCCAATCCCAGGTCAGGGAACTAAGATCCTGCAAGACATGAGGCAGGGCCCCGAAAAAAACAAAGAAAGGAAAGAAAGAAGTCTTAACCAGGAGACGCACAAGATCGAATAAACATAACAGATAACACCTTATGAAAAGTAGGTGAAGATTATGGAATATTCTAAAATTTAAAACAAAAAGAAAGTTTTAAAGATTCAAAAGGATGTGACAAATATTGTACATAGGCAAAAATAAAATGAAATAAAATATACAAATGATGGGAACCCAAAATTCCAGATGCCCAAGTCCTGTCTCTGAAGAGTCTCATTCAATGGGTTCAGGATTTCCTCTATATTTAAAAACCTGCAGGTGATTCTGGTATGATTCACAGACACAATGTAAAGCTTCTCTTTTACAGGAAAGAATGCCAGATTATTTTGTTATCTTATAGTTATACTAACAGGTTGTACTATTGACGGATAAGTCTGCTGTCAAAATGCACCCCCACTAGGGGTAAAAAAGGAACTAGTAGTCTCTACTGCTACTTGGTGGCAGCATGCATGTATTGCAAGGGCAATTATTGTAGCAGTCCAAATTAGTGGAACATTTTAGAATTGGAAGACTACATACAGATCATCTAGTCAAGGTTCCAACTATTAAAGTTGTGAAAACTAAGGCCCATATAAATGACATGATTTATCTCCAAAGAGCATTAGTGAAAGTATGAAATAAAAAATATCTCTGAACTTTTAATTTAGTGCCGTTTTTATTAATCTCAAGTATTAGCTTAAACTTGAGTGTGCTCACGTTTCCTGGTTGCGTGCCTTTTAGTAAGTTACTAAAACACTTTTCTTAAAAATAGACGTATTCATTTATTTATCTTTGGCTGCCTAGGCTCTTCGTTGCTGTGCGCGGGCTTTCTCTAGTTGCGGTGAGCGGGGGCTACTCTTTGTTGCAGTACGCGGGCTTCTCATTGTGGTGGCTTCTCGTTGTTGCTGAGCACGGGGTCTAGGTGCGTGGGCTTCAGTAGCTGTGGTTCACGGGCTCTAGCACGCAGGCTCAGTAGTTGTGGCACATGGTCTTAGTTGCTCCGTGGCATGTGGGATCTTCCCGGACCAGGGCTCAAACGTGTGTCCCGTGCACTGGCAGGTGGATCCTTAACCACCGCGCCAACAGGGAAGCCCTACTAATACACTTTTAACTTTGCTTTTCACGTATGTAAAACGGTGAGCCTTGACTGATATAGAATATGAGATAACCCAGCACTGTTCTTAACACATATATGTAGTTAAAATTTTTTGGCTCTCATCCCACTTAAACAGCCTCTATCCCCTTAATAATGAATGTGTCTTTCAGCTAGCAGAGCGCCCCAGAGCTGACCACATTCTGGCAAGAGATATAGGATTCTTTTTCTTACTGGGGGTTCTTTATACCTGATATTTGAAGCGCACTTAAACTTGAACAACTCTTGTTTATACTGTATTAATGGATTTGATGGATGAATTTTAGAAAGTAATATGCAGGAATTGAGCTGCCTTACTCTCAAGAAATATAATTCGATAGTGGTGGCTAGAACGATAAACAGTGTTTGGACAGGGAGTCCATATTGGATGTGAACTTCCTGTACTCCCATTCGTCTATTAAGAATAAATGGAATCCTTTCAAAATGTGTTCTAAAGGGCAGTTATTTCTTTCTGCCTCATTTAAGTTACCTGCAAGAAAAAGACAATCTCCTGCATCCTTGTTTAATAGGCTTTTAACATAAAGCAGATAATTTTTTGCAACATTTCCCAAACTTTTCGTTATCCAATTGGCTGAGGCTTCTCAACGATTATCATTTCACAACACTATCTCCATCTTCAGCTTCTTTCAATGAATTGGCCTAATAGATGTGCCATTAAAACAGAGCTTCACTCTCAACGTAGTTTTAATTTTGTATTCAAAGGGTATGAAGGATTCAGCCATAACAGTGAGTGGATTTCTGATACATGCTACATGATGGATGCAACTAATTGAAAGGAGTCAGGCATGAAAGGCTACATATTGTATGGTTCCATTTATATGAAATGTCCAGCAGTGGCAAATCCATACACACAGAAAAGATTCTACATTAGTGGTTGCCAGGGGTTTGGAAGAGAGGGAAATGGGGAATGACTCCTTAAAATGGGTGTAGGTTTCCTCTTGGTTGATGAAAATGTTTTGCAGCTAGGCAGTGGTGATAGTTGCACAACATTGTGACAGTAGTAAATTCCACTGAATGGTACGGTGAATTGTAAAATGATCCAAATGGTGGATTTTGTGTTATGTTCCTTTTACTACAATAAAAAGGAGAAAGAATTCGGGAAAGACTTAGAGTTTGGGCAACTAAGGTGAACTGGTCAAGAAAAAGACAGCTCTATTGTTCAGTTTTCTCTCAGCTCTCCCAGTGCATTAATCCTCAGCCAAAAGTAGCCTGAACTTGTAGATGATAGTCATTCAACACAGTCCAGGGAAAAGTAAATAAAATAAAACCCAACTCTTCTTCTTTAGCACATGTAGGAAAGGTTAGCTTGCTGCTCAGCCACGTGGACATTCATGAAGACGTTTCACTTTAGGTGTCCTCTACTTCAGTACTTTACTCACTTGAGCTCATTCGCACATGTAGGCAACAGCATTCCTTAATTCGATGGAATCTGCAGCACTGGTTGTGATCGGTCTCATGGAAAGAAAAAGAAAGGTGGCGCGGAAGCCAAGGGAAGAGATTCTCAAGACAGAGACGTTGTTTAAGATCTGACTCGGCTTGGCGGTCACAAAGATAAGGATTGAGAAGTAGTGCCCTGGACTTGTCAACGGAGAAATCATTGGGGGCTTCAAGGAGATCAGTTTCGCGAGAGTAGTGGGGCAGAAACCAGACCGCAGTGTGGATGGGAGGGGAGAAATGGGGGGCAAGTCAAGAAATTGATGGCAAAGGGAAAGAAGGGAGGGGTGGATAGGAGGACAGGAGAATGGAATGGAGGAGAGCATTTCCTTGTGGCTCTTTAATATGGCTGGGAGGGGCCAACAGAGAAGGAGAGCGTGAAGATGTAGGAAGAGGGGGTGGCATCCCGAGCCCAAGGAGGACTGGCCCCTGTCTTCAGCTCCCACCAGCTGGATGTTCCCTCCCTCTAGCTTTCCACGTAGGCTGTGGAAGTTGCCCCTTGCCTCCTTGGATCAGCCACCCTTGATTCGTTCGTCCTTTTCTTATTTCTCAGCACATCTGGGTCATACGTTATGTGAAGACAAACAAATCACCACTGATGCTTAATTTTCTTGAAAAATCCCCAGGCAGGTACCATTTTGGAGACCTACATATTGTGCCTCAGCAAGCCAAAGTAGCCCATATTTCCTCTCTCATTGGGAGAGATTGCTGTTTCTTGGAGAACCTGATGAAGAGGGTGACTCGCACTTAGGAATAACGTTGCTTGAAAAGTGCAAAAGGTGAGGTAGTTTGGCTCTGAGGGGCCTCTGAGGCCTGAGACTTCCTGAGAGATGGCAGACTCACAGCTCCCATTTCCCTCTGCCCCTGGGCTATGAGCTCATCAAATGAGATGGTAAATAAAGTCACTGACATGGTTTAAAGGATAATTTAGTTCTCTCTTGTTCACTCAGAGCAAATTGAATGGGATTTGCATACAACATATGGATGAAATATCCATACGATGGGGCTTGACCATATCCTCATGGTTCCCCTTCCCTTTTCTACATCTGGCCCCTTTAGCTCTGCAGACTTAACCCCACACCATCAGTCCACCCAGTCGGTCCGCTGAACGTCTCTTGCTCCTTCGCATCTGGTCGTTGTCGTCACCTTGTTCTCCACTACCGCCTCCTGCGGTAGCTGTTAGGTCCAGGGAGGTTGGTTCACTGTGAGCAAGTAACTGTCAACTCCATGGACAGGTGGAAGTGACTTGGCAGCCGGGATTTGCCCATCCTGAGTTCATTATACCCATGAGGGTCAAGGAGAATGGGGATGCAGCTGGTCTGCAGAGCCCCGGCAGTTCTGAGACACATGCTCCTGGATCCACACGTTGCTCCATACCCAGCCTTGCCTTGCTTTGTTCTCTGTCTTGACTCCAGCCAGGTTTCTGCTCTCCTTGTCCCTTTGGGGAGGGAGGCCAGTACCAGCCCAGGTGTAGTCCCCCAAAGCTTCCTACTTCCAAGCGTCACGTAGGCTTGTACATCCCCTTGCTTGGGTTGCCCTGGCATTCGTGCCAACAAGTTGAGTGGTTTATGCCCTAGGCTCTCTCTTCTGGCAAGAATGTGCCTGAAAATCTCCATCTCTGGTTTGGTGGCCCCCAAAAATTCCCAGTCAGTTTTGGTGAGGGGACACTTGGTGACAGTGTTGTCTTTCGAAATGAGTAGTTCCGTTACCGACAATCCTTTGCTCCCCATACATTATTTATAAGGTTTCCCTGTTTGTATGTGCAAACTATTTGTGTGTATATTTGGAGAAATACATTGTACAGCCCTCTTTTTTATTTCTTCCACACACCCTAGAGATGTCATAGAGGCAGTAAATATGTCCAACTTTTTGAGAAATTGGAACAATCAAGACTTACCTGTATGGAATGCTGTTAATGATGTCAATTCCCGCGACAGTACCTTTCATCTGACACACTTAGGGACTGTTAACAGATTAAAAGCAGTAAGAGACACGGATAGAGAGAACTTTCATTATCTTGTGCTCTGAAATCTTGGATTTTCATTGGTTTCAATGGGCCTGAAATTGTATTTTCTTTAGTAGGGACATAGAAGCCTCTAGCGGTATTCTTAATAAAGCAAGGTGAGTTATAAGCAATCATCTGATGGAGGGTAAATGTACCACAGTCCAGTTTAAGAAAAATACAATATAAAAGTCTTACCATGGAAGAAAATCTTTATATGATCTTTTGAAAAAACAAAGCTTCAAGAAACATAAAGACATGACACCATATTCAGTTTAAAGTCAGTGACTTGTAAGCAAGGCAAAGCAAAGACAGTCTGATTAAGACCGTTGCATTGTTCTGGCATTTTTTAGGTCTCACCCATTTCTGTGGCCTTTTTAGAACCTAAGCTTCTAGGGCACAGAGAACTTCATCTTGACGTAGGGCTGAGCAAATGCACGGAGCATTTCTCAATAAGTAGGCATTAAATTCTTAGTCCAGAAGGAGCCTTGAGATGCCCTCTCTTTACTCCTTGGTAGAACTGTTTTAACCATCCCCTGAAAACAGATTTTTTTCTTTAAATCTCAAAATTCAGAGATTCCACAATCAGAAGTTACTTCTCATTATTGCCTTGTGGTCTGCTGTGGGCATCTGTCGAATGGTGTGAACTCTGCGTGGGGAGCCTGGCCTACCCTCCAGGCCCACGGTTTGGGCTGCGGTGGTGCCATGCTGTGCTCAGGGGCCTTCTCTTTTGGAAGTCTGGGCTCCAGTGAGCCTTGGTCGTGTTCTTTTATGGAACCTTGGGTGCTAGACCACTCTGACCCTCAGTCTCATTTGCAGGTTCTGGGGAGGATTAAATGAGCTCATGGGATATCCAGGTGACTGAGGCAGAGTCGGCTCGGGATGAATCTTTGCTTCGTTTTCATTAGCTGCGGAGAAGACGATGACAGCTTGGTGCCTCTCCAACTTTAATATGGGTATGCCTCTCTTGGGGATCTTGTTAAATGCAGGCTGGTATTCAGTAGTTCTGGGTGGGGCCTGGATTCTGTGCTTCTAACAAGCTCCTAGGTGAGGGTGACGCTGAGGGCAAGGGTTTGGCACCTGTGTTTCTCCCTTTCTGGAAGAGCAGGATGTCTGCCCCACCCCCACCCCGAGAGGAGAAAACATCCGCAATGTGACTACTAGGAACCAGCTTCCCTCACATGCAAGGGTCCTGTACCACTGCTCCCAACCATTCCGTCTGAGGCGCAGCAAGCCAAAACACTGAAATGCTGAGGTTTGCAGCAAAGAGGAGGTTTATTCACAGGGCAGCCAAGCGAGGACGTGACGTGACAATAGGTCTCAAATCCGCCTCCCCAAAGGCAAGGGGCTTTGGGTATCTGTGGGATAAAGAATAAAGAAGCAGGGCAGTATGAGGCATGGGGAGCATGAGGAAAGGTGATTGGAAAAACGTGTGCTCATCATTGTTCTGAGCTGGCCTAACTAGGCTACAGGCCTCAGCACATTCTCAGGCTGGAGTTTTCGGCCCTCTGATGGCAGGAGGTCAAAAGGCACTTGCCCGGGTGGAAGATCGGTGGTCCTCTCCACTCTAAACCAGCTCAGCCTAACCAGGCACAGCTGATTCCAAGTTCCTGGAGGATCACGGGGCAAACATCTTATTGCTTATGCTACATGCTACTTGGAGGACGTGCAGGTGTTCAAGCTACCTTGATGAGTGAAGACCGGGATTTGACTAATCATGACACCTTGTTTCACCTCCAGGCGAGCAGAAGAGAGCTGTAGGCTGAGTCTGGCTCCTAGCACCTGGAATTGGAGGCAGGTGGTTTAAAAACGGGCTTTCCCACCCTCTGTGTGATATAAGGTAGATAGACTATTGAACCTTCCTGTGCCTGTTTCTCCACAAGCAGCATGGGGACACTCAGAGTCCCTCTCTTGGGGGCTGTTATGGGGGTTCAGTGAGATATAGATGCATGCACGGGCACACGGGAGACACCCAGTGTGTGTTCCCTTCGTGCTTATTTTTATTAGGACACCAGTATTGTTAGAACATTTCTGGTTTGGACAACAAATTAGATAGGTGGTCATTGCTATAGTTTATGCGAGAGCAATTCACATTGCCATTTGCAAAAAAGTAGTTGGTTGTCCAGTGGGGATTATAAACATCCGTTTAACATGAGCTACTGAACAGATAGTTCACGCAGTAAGTACTTTATTTAAAATCAATTCTCTTTGTTTTCTTAAGCAATTGTTAACCCCCAATTTCGTGAGTACTACCAAGTAAGTCACTTGAAAATCATCTAGAGCAATCTATTTCACTTAGCAAGCCTAAAGCTATAGTTCAACCATTTTATTGACTGTTCTATGACAAAAATTACTCTAAACAGCTATTCCCTGGATAAGTAATCAGCTAAAGCTAGTTTGACTGACTAAATCGATTTACTGAGTTAATAAGCCAGTTGTTTTAGAATAGGACGAATTCATATTTCTCATCCATTCTGCATTAAACTGTTTCCCATTCGTACATACCCACATTCCTACTTCTGTGCTGTAGGGCTTGGCTGAACTACACCTGCCTTCAGTGAAACTTTTCTCTCCTGCACAATTGGAGATAATTTTAGTCTCGTGACTCCCACGGGGTTACCTCTGTTGTGACACTTGACTCTTTGGTGGCATATTTTATTTGAAAAAGCCTTCCGTTACTCCGGGCACGTCAAACAGTAAATGCTTTCTCTTCGTAAACCTGCATAACAATTTTCTGAACTCTTCTGCTCTGGGCAAGATTCATCAGTACACCAGGCAAACATAGTGAAAGAGGAGACAGTACTTGTGTTGCATTCAATTGGGTCTTGATACCTAAGTGTGACTCTTAACCAAGGATTATGCAGTAGTTAAGGACACAGATTCAAGTTGTTTAGGGTGTGTCCTAAAGTGTCAGTGGCAGAATTTAAGTCTCTACTCTGGAAATTGTAGACCTGAGACAAACTACTTCCCTAAACGTCATTTGCTACGTCTGAGAAAGATAATAGTATCTACCTTGTCGTAGACTGAATAATACCATTGCCCCCAAATGTCCACATTCTACTCTCCAGAACCTGTGAATGTGACCTTAAATGGCAGAAGGCACTTTGCCAGTGGGATGAAAGTAATGGTTCTCAGATGGGAAGATTCTCCTGGACTACCTGGATGGGCCCAAATATAACCACTGGTGTTCTCGTAAGAGAGAGGCAGAGGGAATTTGTACTCCAAAGAGAATGTGATGACGAAGTTGGGGTTGCATTGATGTGGCCAGAAGTGAAGGAATGCTGGCGAGGAAACAAACAGATTCTCGCTTAGAGCCTCTAGAAGGAGGATGGATGGCCCTGTCGACTTCTGGTTTCAGCCCAGGGAAACTGGTTTTGGACCTCTGTCTTGCAGAACCATAAGAAAATAAGTGTGTTGTGTTAGAAGCAAGCACATTTGTAGTCATTTGTTACAGCAGCCATAGGGAACTAATGCCTACCTCATAGGAAGTAGTTCTCCAATTAAAATGTGTGACTGGAAACACACTTAGTGGCATGTGTGACACACACTAGTTATGCTACCGTAGGTCGTTCTTGGAAACTGAAGCCTTGGTTTTGAGAGATCATCAAAACCAGTACAATGGTTGCCATGTTTCTCCTTGTTCAGCCTGGTGACCAACCCGGTAGAGAGAGCTCCATCCTTTCCCACAGGACCCCAACTGTGGGTACGTAGAGGGAAGCGGTTATGTCTCCCTTAAGGCACCTTTTTCTTTTCCTTTCTACTTTTGTCTTCATTAATCTTCATCCAACTGACCTTTCTAAATTTTACAGAAAACAAAACCATTTCTCCATGGATTCAGATACTACCCCAAGTTAATATTCCAACCAAGTTCTTGTTCTTCCGGGTCTCATCACCAGAAATTGCTGAGCCTAACTCTACTCTAGTTTCTAGGATCACTCATTTTCTCATTTCTCCCTTCTCCTTTTAGTTCAGAGTCTTGTCAATTTAGTTCCTTCCCTAACCACAACTTATAGTACGGTGGCACAGCAAAGTGATGAAAGTCTAGACGGTCTGGTTTTAATCCCGGGTTTTGCCACCTACTTACTGTGTGGCATTAGGCAAGCTCTTCAACGTCTCTGGGCCTCAGTTGCCCCCAGAAGAGTGAACATTATGAATATTCCCTACCTCTAGGGTTGCCATTATGAGGAATAAGTGAGTTAATATTTGGTAAGCCCTTAGAATAGTACTTGTTATAGTCTAAGCACTACAGTTGTGCTTGTTAATAATAATAAATGAAATTCCAAGCGTATAACTTACTCAACATTCTGTCATAACTTTGAAGTGTTGGTCTATCTGTTGGCTCACGTTGCAGGTAAATGAGTCGAGGCATGGGCTGAGGCATTGCTATCACTGGGTGGTGTGTTCCCAGAACTTGGAACAGCGGTGTGAAATGGGTAGTGGTTCTATTGGAGACAGGGCAGACTGGAAAATGACAGCCTGGGAAGGAGGTGTGGTGTCCATAGCTTTGGTGTTAGAGGTGCTGCCTGCTGAAGCACCAGTGCCGGCCTAAGCCGTAAATGGGGTGCTGGGGTAAAGAGGAGCAGGATGGAAGATGACAGCGTGGGAAGGAGGTGTGGTGTCCATAGGTTCGGGGTCTGACGGGCTTCCTGCTGAAGCACCGATGCCCGGCAGGGCCGTAAATGGGGTGCTGGGAAAAACAGGAGCAGAATGGAAGATGACAGCGTGTGAAGGTGGTGTGGTGTCCATAGGTTCGGGGTCTGACGTGCTTCCTGCTGAAGCACCGATGCCCGCCAGGGCCGTAAATGGGGTGGTCGGGAAAACAGGAGCAGAACGGAAGATGACAGCGTGTGAAGGTGGTGTGGTGTCCATAGGTTCGGGGTCTGACGTGCTTCCTGCTGAAGCACCGATGCCCGCCAGGGCCGTAAATGGGGTGCTGGGGAAAACAGGAGCAGAATGGGAGAGGACAGCGTGTGAAGGAGGTGTGGTGTCCATAGCTTCCATATTAGAGGTACTGCCTGCCTGATCTGAGAGCAGAGAGTGAAAGTGGGAGAGCCTCTTCCTAGATTCTAACTCGTCTGAATTTATAGCACTGGCTCTGCCTGGCTTTATGACATATCCATTGTACGTGTCACAGAGAAAGTGCAGGCGGGGCAGGGGGTGATGCAGGGGTCACATGCAAGCCCAGCTGCTGGCTTAACCCCGGCCCAAAGGCAAAGGGCAGGGCCCCTTCTGGACTTTCTAGTGGCTGGGACTTCTGGCTGTGGGTGGCAGGTGTTTGGCACCAGATGGGCCACCATGCGGAGACTGTTGGGGACTGTGGAAGCCTCCTCCAGAGCTCACCCTGCCTGGCGACTGGCTCTGCAGGCCCCTCAGCCCTGCGTATGTATCGGCCAGGCCTTCCCCACCACGGGGCCAGAGGCCAGAGCCTGCTCAGACCTGAGGGCAGGAGGCAGCCAGAGCTTACCAGGGTGTGGGCCACCTCGTCCGCAGACCTCCCCAGCTCCTCTGCGAGACCTGGAGACAGGATCGCCTTCTCCAGGGCTGCTCAGCTGCCAGCATCACCATGAGCCAGGTGGCCAAGGTTTCTGAGCAGGAGATGCAGAGCCCTGATCCGACTGGATGCTGCAGCCCACGATGTCCCTTCCTGGCAGATAGGTTCTTTCTTCACTTCTGTTTTGAAATTTGGTAAAAGAACATTTAAACCTTGGCCTGTCCTTCAGGGTATATAGATGGTAGTGGCTTAGCCGGGATTCGATCCAAGCCTGTGTGATTCCAGAACCTGTGCTCTGGACTGTGGTGCCTCCTTATCGTATATGCTTCATGTGTTACTTGTTTTTCTTTTTTTCTTGTAGTCCTTATGGTACTTAGCCCTAAGTGCCATACCTGTAACGAACAGCTACACTGCCCTGTAGGAGGTCTTCTTTTGTTCAACGCATGAATTGGTCATCCACCACACTGTGTTCTAATCTCAGAAGATACAGGTCAGGGAGCACCCGTTGTCAGCATGGCACCATTCCATATTTCTAACTGAGGCTTGAAGCCCGTATTTTCCCTTTGTCTAGTTTGAAGGATCCAGATATGTAAAGATGATATTCTAGATAAATCATGGTCTATCCTGAAAGAAATTCACCAGTGAATTGTTCCATATGGATTAGAAGCCAGCTTCTCTGGCCTTCCTGGAGTATATCCAGTAAGGCGTCTCATTCATGTCTAGAAAGCAAATATATCATTTATTGCAACTTCAGCGTGGAGCGATGTATTGGTATAAAGTACGATCAACACAATTTGGTCATTGTGAGTATGACAGCTGGGTCCACTCTTTACTACCCATATGTAACTCTAGGGATTCTTATGCCCAAGAGAGGAGACGTACTCTTGGCTGTCTAGGACAAGGGAAGCATGTGTTGTTATTCAGGAGCTGGAAGCTTCAGCATGACAGGTAGGAATTGAACAATCCTGGTCTACACATCACTTGACCTTGCTTAAAACTTGTTTCTTTGGCTTGCTTCATTGGAGTGTTTTCTCCCTCCTGGGGCTGACATTGTCTGTTATGTATCACGCATGTGACATGTAGAAGTTTCAGAACCCAAAATCATATAGATCAGTAAAAATGTATATATATATATATAAACCTATTGAAACTCATACTGGGCATAATTCATATATTCCAAAATCAGTTTGACCCTCTGCTCTTGAGATTCTTTTTATGGTATGTCCCAGCAAATCTGGGCTTCCATCCCCAATAAATTTTGGGGTTGGAGGACACAAAAGCTTTTGCTCAGACCTAAATTCTGTCTGAAAACAAGGGAAATATTATAAGCCCTTTGTAACCTCTCCAACAGCAGAAATGATTTACAGCTGTGGCATTGAACCATAATTCCTCGATCTCATTTGAGAAGAGTCCAGTTAGAAACAGTGTCTTGATTTTTGTTTCTTTTGTTTCTTCCCTGTTTTCTTGTCTTGCTTACCAACAATCCATTGTAATTCATGAGTTAGTATGGCAGCAGGCTGAGTGTTCCCTGGAGCTCATTAAATGAAGTGTTTTTCCTAAAATGACGTTTGTCTCCTTGTTTTCAGCCCCTCTTCTTTCCTCTGCCCTTTACTATAACCAGAGCTCAGCAAAAGCTGAGTGACTTTGTGCAGACCTTACTTAGGCTCAGCCTTTTTTTCTTCATTATTTTATTCATGGCTCCTCCATTTCATTGCTTGCCTTCTCGACATGTGTTGAAATCTTTCTGTGGTTGATGACTTCCAGAATATCTTGGCTTTTATTGGTTGATTAATTTTGGTATTTCTACAGTTTTATTTAGATATGGTTTCAGGAGGAACAGAAAGTAAATATATTTCCTAGTCTGCCATCTTGAGCTGAAAATCCCTGTGGATTTTAGCATCCAATGTTCCCATGGGAAAACACCCAACCATGGCCTTAATAGATGTAACACTCAAGATTTCAGCTTTTGTTGAGCAATCACTAAGGATTTCATATGTGGTCATTTCTAATGGGGAAATAATAACTATCTCATGACGTTGATTTGAGGATTAAATTAGATAATGAACATGAAAATGCTTTCTAAGATTTAAAAATCAGTCAAAATGTTTTTTGTTATTATTTGATTTGTTGCTATTTCAACTTCACTTGACAGTTGTTTATGACCTTGCGTATGTGAGAAAATGTCCTCTGGGTTATTTTTCTGAAAGCCAGAATGTATTTTTCAATAGCTCAATGGAACTGGCATCATTTGTGAAGGTTAAGGGTGAAGGGGTAAATGTTTCTTGACACCTATCACTTTACAGTGTTTTCAGGAACTAACTGACTCATGTATTCCTCTTCCAAATTTGGTTGAGGACCTCCTACCAGCCACATGCTTTACGTCAGGTGTTGGAAAGCATTTTCTGGATTTGAAATATCTTAGGCTTTGTGGGCCATATACAGTTTCTGTAGCTTCTCCTCCTCTTTCCTCTTCAACAAGCTTTCTAAACGTGAGAACCATTATTAGCTCACAGTCCCACAGATCCAGGCTGAGAGCCTGATTTGATTCATGGCCATTATTTGCCAATTGCTGCTCTGCGTGTTCACTGAGGAGGGGGACCATGTTTGAGTAATCATTTCTTTGAATCAACTGTTGGTCTTCTGGGGCTTGTCCTTGCTCTCCTACAGTCTCTAATCAGCGTGGCATCCAGAGAGATCTTGTTAAAACATAAGTCAGATCATGTCACTCAAATTTCTTCAGTGGCTTCTTCACAGAAAATGCAAAGTCCTCAGAGTGCCTCCACAGACCTAGAAATCTGGGCCTCTGTTTCCTCTCTGACTGTTTCGTTCTCCTCTCCAATTTGCTCGCTCTGTTTTCCACACGCTGACATCCTTTCTGCTGCTTGGATACTCCAAACCTACTCTTGCCTCATTGACTTTCTGCCGCACGCCAGCCGCAGAAAGAGGATTTCACCGCCCAGGGTCAGAAGGGAAGGGGTGAGGACCTGAAGTAGCACTGACGAATGGGGTCAGAAGCCCATGGGGTCAGAAGGCTGCAATGAGAAGCCTACTCACCGCAACAAAGAATAGACCCCCGCTCGCCGAAACTAGAGAAAGCTCGCATACAGCAATGAAGACCCAATGCAGCCAAAAATAAATAAATAAAACATAAAGTATAGAATCTTAAAAAAGCAACAAAAAAATCGATAAAGAATATTACGAGAATAGAATCACAGGCCAGTTTCTCCTTTGAACATGCATGCAAAATGTGTAAAGAGAAGCACAAACTGTATCCATGGTATGTAAAACAATCATATATCAGAATCAAAGTAGCTTTATTCTGGCAATGCAAGGTTGCTTTAATGTCCAAACATGAAACTGATCCCAGGAATGAATTAGAGTGGGGAAAGAAGTCATTTAAAACTGAAATCTTGGGACTTCCCTGGTGGTCCAGTATTTAGAACATGAAGCTTTCACTGCTGGGGCCCTGGGGTCCAATCCCAGGTCAGGGAACTAAGATCCTGCAAGACATGAGGCAGGGCCCCGAAAAAAACAAAGAAAGGAAAGAAAGAAGTCTTAACCAGGAGACGCACAAGATCGAATAAACATAACAGATAACACCTTATGAAAAGTAGGTGAAGATTATGGAATATTCTAAAATTTAAAACAAAAAGAAAGTTTTAAAGATTCAAAAGGATGTGACAAATATTGTACATAGGCAAAAATAAAATGAAATAAAACATACAAATGATGGGAACCCAAAATTCCAGATGCCCAAGTCCTGTCTCTGAAGAGTCTCATTCAATGGGTTCAGGATTTCCTCTATATTTAAAAACCTGCAGGTGATTCTGGTATGATTCACAGACACAATGTAAAGCTTCTCTTTTACAGGAAAGAATGCCAGATTATTTTGTTATCTTATAGTTATACTAACAGGTTGTACTATTGACGGATAAGTCTGCTGTCAAAATGCACCCCCACTAGGGGTAAAAAAGGAACTAGTAGTCTCTACTGCTACTTGGTGGCAGCATGCATGTATTGCAAGGGCAATTATTGTAGCAGTCCAAATTAGTGGAACATTTTAGAATTGGAAGACTACATACAGATCATCTAGTCAAGGTTCCAACTATTAAAGTTGTGAAAACTAAGGCCCATATAAATGACATGATTTATCTCCAAAGAGCATTAGTGAAAGTATGAAATAAAAAATATCTCTGAACTTTTAATTTAGTGCCGTTTTTATTAATCTCAAGTATTAGCTTAAACTTGAGTGTGCTCACGTTTACTGGTTGCGTGCCTTTTAGTAAGTTACTAAAACACTTTTCTTAAAAATAGACGTATTTATTTATTTATCTTTGGCTGCCTAGGCTCTTCGTTGCTGTGCGCGGGCTTTCTCTAGTTGCGGTGAGCGGGGGCTACTCTTTGTTGCAGTACGCGGGCTTCTCATTGTGGTGGCTTCTCGTTGTTGCTGAGCACGGGGTCTAGGCGCATGGGCTTCAGTAGCTGTGGTTCACGGGCTCTAGCATGCAGGCGCAGTAGTTGTGGCACATGGTCTTGGTTCCTCCGCGGCATGTGGGATCTTCCCGGACCAGGGCTCAAACGTGTGTCCCGTGCACTGGCAGGTGGATCCTTAACCACCGCGCCAACAGGGAAGCCCTACTAATACACTTTTAACTTTGTTTTTCACGTATGTAAAGTGGTGAGCCTTGACTGATATAGAATATGAGATAACCTAGCACTGTTCTTAACACATATATGTAGTTAAAATTTTTTGGCTCTCATCCCACTTAAACAGCCTCTATCCCCTTAATAATGAATGTGTCTTTCAGCTAGCAGAGCACCTCACAGCTGACCACATTCTGGCAAGAGATATAGGATTCTTTTTCTTACTGGGGGTTCTTTATACCTGATATTTGAAGTGCACTTAAACTTGAACAACTCTTGTTTATACTGTATTAATGGAGTTGATGGATGAATTTTAGAAAGTAATATGCAGGAATTGAGCTGCCTTACTCTCAAGAAATATAATTCGATAGTGGTGGCTAGAACGATAAACAGTGTTTGGACAGGGAGTCCATATTGGATGTGAACTTCCTGTACTCCCATTCGTCTATTAAGAATAAATAGAATCCTTTCAAAATGTGTTTTAAAGGGCAGTTATTTCTTTCTGCCTCATTTAAGTTACCTGCAAGAAAAAGACAATCTCCTACATCCTTGTTTAATAGGCTTTTAATACAAAGCAGATAATTTTTTGCAACATTTCCCAAACTTTTCATTATCCAATTGGCTGAGGCTTCTCAACGATTATCATTTCACAACAATATCTCCATCTTCAGCTTCTTTCAATGAATTGGCCTAATAGATGTGCCATTAAAACAGAGCTTCATTCTCAGCGTATTTTTAATTTTGTATTCAAAGAGTATGAAGGATTCAGCCATAACAGTGAGTGGATTTCTGATACATGCCACATGATGGATGCAATTAAGTGAAAGGAGTCAGGCATGAAAGGCTACATATTGTATGGTTCCATTTATATGAAATGTCCAGCAGTGGCAAATCCATACACACAGAAAAGATTCTACATTAGTGGTTGCCAGGGGTTTGGAAGAGAGGGAAATAGGGAATGACTCCTTAAAATGGGTGTAGGTTTCCTCTTGGTTGATGAAAATGTTTTGCAGCTAGGCAGTGGTGATAGTTGCGCAACATTGTGACAGTAGTAAATTCCACTGAATGGTACGGTGAATTGTAAAATGATCCAAATGGTGAATTTTGTGTTATGTTCCTTTTACTACAATAAAAAGGAGAAAGAATTCGGGAAAGACTTAGAGTTTGGGAAACTAAGGTGAACTGGTCAAGAAAAAGACAGCTCTATTGTTCAGTTTTCTCTCAGCTCTCCCAGTGCATTAATCCTCAGCCAAAAGTAGCCTGAACTTGTAGATGATAGTCATTCAACACAGTCCAGGGAAAAGTAAATAAAATAAAACCCAACTCTTCTTCTTTAGCACATGTAGGAAAGGTTAACTTGCTGCTCAGCCACGTGGACATTCATGAAGACGTTTCACTTTAGGTGTCCTCTACTTCAGTACTTTACTCACTTGAGCTCATTCACACATGTAGGCAACAGCATTCCTTAATTCGATGGAATCTGCAGTACTGGTTGTGATCGGTCTCATGGAAAGAAAAGGAAAGGTGGCGCGGAAGCCAAGGGAAGAGATTTTCAAGACAGAGACGTTGTTTAAGATCTAACTCGGCTTGGCGGTCACAAAGATAAGGATTGAGAAGTAGTGCCCTGGACTTGTCAACGGAGAAATCATTGGGGGCTTCAAGGAGATCAGTTTCACGAGAGTAGGGGGGCAGAAACCAGACCGCAGTGTGGATGGGAGGGGAGAAATGGGGGGCAAGTCAAGAAATTGATGGCAAAGGGAAAGAAGGGACGGGTGGATAGGAGCACAGGAGAATGGAATGGAGGAGAGCATTTCCTTGTGGCTCTTTAATATGGCTGGGAGGGGCCAACAGAGAAGGAGAGCGTGAAGATGTAGGAAGAGGGGGTGGCATCCCGAGCCCAAGGAGGACTGGCCCCTGTCTTCACCTCCCACCAGCTGGATGTTCCCTCCCTCTAGCTTTCCACGTAGGCTGTGGAAGTTGCCCCTTGCCTCCTTGGATCAGCCGCCCTTGATTCGTTCGTCCTTTTCTTATTTCTCAGCACATCTGGGTCATACGTTATGTGAAGACAAACAAATCACCACTGATACTTAATTTTCTTGAAAAATCCCCAGGCAGGTACCATTTTGGAGAACTACATATTGTACCTCAGCAAGCCAAAGTAGCCCATTTTTCCTCTCTCATTGGGAGAGATTGCTGTTTCTTGGAGAACCTGATGAAGAGGGTGACTCGCACTTAGGAATAACGTTGCTTGAAAAGTGCAAAAGGTGAGGTAGTTTGGCTCTGAGGGGCCTCTGAGGCCTGAGACTTCCTGAGAGATGGCAGACTTACAGCTCCCATTTCCCTCTGACCCTGGGCTATGAGCTCATCAAATGAGATGGTAAATAAAGTCACTGACATGGTTTAAAGGATAATTTAGTTCTCTCTTGTTCACTCAGAGCAAATTGAATGGGATTTGCATACAACATATGGATGAAATATCCATACGATGTGGCTTGACCATATCCTCATGGTTCCCCTTCCCTTTTCTACATCTGGCCCCTTTAGCTCTGCAGACTTAACCCCACACCATCAGTCCACCCAGTCGGTCCGCTGAACGTCTTTTCCTCCTTCGCATCTGGTCGTTGTCATCACCTTGTTCTCCACTACCGCCTCCTGAAGTAGCTGTTAGGTCCAGGGAGGTTGGTTCACTGTGAGCAAGTAACTGTCAACTCCATGGACAGGTGGAAGTGACTTGGCAGCCGGGATGCGCCCATCCTGAGTTCATTATACCCATGAGGGTCAAGGAGAATGGGGATGCAGCTGGTCTGCAGAGCCCCGGCAGTTCTGAGACACATGCTCCTGGATCCACACGTTGCTCCATATCCAGCCTTGCCTTTCTTTGTTCTCTCTCTTGACTCCATCCAGGTTTCTGCTCTCCTTGTCCCTTTGGGGAGGGAGGCCAGTACCAGCCCAGGTGTAGTCCCCCAAAGCTTCCTACTTCCAAGCGTTACGTAGGCTTGTATATCCACTTGCTTGGGTTGCCCTGGCATTCGTGCCAACAGGTTGACTGGTTTATGCCCTAGGCTCTCTTTTCTGGCAAGAATGTGCCTAAAAATCTCCATCTCTGGTTTGGTGGCCCCTAAAAATTCCCAGTCAGTTTTGGTGAGGGGACACTTGGTGACAGTGTTGTCTTTCGAAATGAGTAGTTCCGTTACCGACAATCCTTTGCTCCCCATACATTATTTATAAGGTTTCCCTGTTTGTATGTGCAAACTATTTGTGTGTATATTTGGAGAAATACATTGTACAGACCTCTTTTTTATTTCTTCCACACACCCTAGAGATGTCATAGAGGCAGTAAATATGTCCAACTTTTTGAGAAATTGGAACAATCAAGACTTACCTGTATGGAATGCTGTTAATGATGTCAATTCCCGCGACAGTACCTTTCATCTGACACACTTAGGGACTGTTAACAGATTAAAAGCAGTAAAAGATGCGGATAGAGAGAATTTTCATTATCTTGTGCTCTGAAATCTTGGATTTTCATTGGTTTCAATGGGCCTGAAAATGGATTTTCTTTAGTAGGGACATAGAAGCCTCTAGCGGTATTCTTAATAACGCAAGGTGAGTTATAAGCAATCATCTGATGGAGGGTAAATGTACCACAGTCCAGTTTAAGAAAAATACAATATAAAAGTCTTACCATGGAAGAAAATCTTTATATGATCTTTTGAAAAAAAAAACTTCAAGAAACAAAAAGACATGACACCATATTCAGTTTAAAGTCAGTGACTTGTAAGCAAGGCAAAGCAAAGACAGTCTGATTAAGGCCGTTGCATTGTTCTGGCATTTTTTAGGTCTCACCCATTTCTGTGGCCTTTTTAGAACCTAAGCTTCTAGGGCACAGAGAACTTCATCTTGACGTAGGGCTGAGCAAATGCACGGAGCATTTCTCAATAAGTAGGCATTAAATTCTTAGTCCAGAAGGAGCCTTGAGATGACCTCTCTTTACTCCTTGGTAGAACTGTTTTAACCATCCCCCGAAAACAGATTTTTTTCTTTAAATCTCAAAATTCAGAGATTCCACAATCAGAAGTTACTTCTCATATTGCCTTGTGGTCTACTGTGGGCATCTGTCGAATGGTGTGAACTCTGCGTGGGGAGCATGGCCTACCCTCCAGGCCCACGGTTTGGGCTGCGGTGGTGCCATGCTGTGCTCAGGGGCCTTCTGTTTTGGAAGTCTGGGCTCCAGTGAGCCTTGGTCATGTTCTCTTATGGAACCTTGGGTGCTAGACCACTCTGACCCTCAGTCTCATTTGCAGGTTCTGGGGAGGATTAAATGAGCTCATGGGATATCCAGGTGACTGAGGCAGAGTCGGCTCGGGATGAATCTTTGCTTCGTTTTCATTAGCTGCGGAGAAGACGATGACAGCTTGGTGCCTCTCCAACTTTAATATGGGTATGCCTCTCTTGGGGATCTTGTTAAATGCAGGCTGGTATTCAGTAGTTCTGGGTGGGGCCTGGATTCGGTGCTTCTAACAAGCTCCTAGGTGAGGGTGACGCTGAGGGCAAGGGTTTGGCACCTGTGTTTCTCCCTTTCCGGAAGAGCAGGATGTCTGCCCCACCCCCACCCAGAGAGGAGAAAACATCCGCAATGTGACTACTAGGAACCAGCTTCCCTCACATGCAAGGGTCCTGTACCACTGCTCCCAACCATTCTGTCTGAGGCGCAGCAAGCCAAAACACTGAAATGTTGAGGTTTGCAGCAAAGAGGAGGTTTATTCACAGGGCAGCCAAGCGAGGACGTGACGTGACAATAGGTCTCAAATCTGCCTCCCCAAAGGCAAGGGGCTTTGGGTATCTGTGGGATAAAGAATAAAGAAGCAGGGCAGTATGAGGCACGGGGAGCATGGGGAAAGGTGATTGGAAAAACGTGTGCTCATCATTGTTCTGAGCTGGCATAACTAGGCTACAGGCCTCAGCACATTCTCAGGCTGGAGTTTTCGGCCCTCTGATGGCAGGAGGTCAAAAGGCACTTGCCCAGGTGGAAGATCGGTGGTCCTCTCCAATCTAAACCAGCTCAGCCTAACCAGGCACAGCTGATTCCAAGTTCCTGGACGATCAGGGGGCAAACATCTTATTGCTTATGCTACATGCTACTTGGAGGACGTGCAGGTGTTCAAGCTACCTTGATGAGTGAAGACGGGATTTGACTAATCATGACACCTTGTTTCACCTCCAGGCGAGCAGAAGAGAGCTGTAGGCTGAGTCTGGCTCCTGGCACCTGGAATTGGAGGCAGGTGGTTTAAAAACGGGCTCTCCCACCCTCTGTGTGATATTAGGTAGATAGACTATTGAACCTTCCTGTGCCTATTTCTCCACAAGCAGCATGGGGACACTCAGAGTCCCTCTCTTGGGGGCTGTTATGGGGGTTCAGTGAGATATAGATGCATGCACAGGTACACGGGAGACACCCAGTGTGTGTTCCCTTCGTGCTTATTTTTATTAGGACACCAGTATTGTTAGAAGATTTCTGGTTTGGACAACAAATTAGATAGGTGGTCATTGCTATAGTTTATGCGAGAGCAATTCACATTGCCATTTGCAAAAAAGTAGTTGGTTGTCCAATGGGGATTATAAACATCCGTTTAACGTGAGCTACTGAACAGATAGTTCACACAGTAAGTACTTTATTTAAAATCAATTCTCTTTGTTTTCTTAAGCAATTGTTAACTCCCAATTTCGTGAGTACTACCAAGTAAGTCACTTGAAAATCATCTAGAGCAATCTATTTCACTTAGCAAGCCTAAAGCTATAGTTCAACCATTTTATTGACTGTTCTATGACAAAAATTACTCTAAACAGCTATTCCCTGGATAAGTAATCAGCTAAAGCTAGTTGGACTGACTAAATCGATTTACTGAGTTAATAAGCCAGTTGTTTTAGAATAGGTCGAATGCATATTTCTCATCCATTCTGCATTAAACTGTTTCCCATTCGTACATACCCACGTTCCTACTTCTGTGCTGTAGGGCTTGGCTGAACTACACCTGCCTTCAGTGAAACTTTTCTCTCCTGCACAATTGGAGATAATTTTAGTCTCCTCGTGACTCCCACGGGGTTACCTCTGTTGTGACACTTGACTCTTTGGTGGCATATTTTATTTGAAAAAGCCTTCCGTTACTCCGGGCACGTCAAACAGTAAATGCTTTCTCTTCGTAAACCTGCATAACAATTTTCTGAACTCTTCTGCTCTGGGCAAGATTCATCAGTACACCAGGCAAACATAGTGAAAGAGGAGACAGTACTTGTGTTGTATTCAATTGGGTCTTGATACCTAAGTGTGACTCTTAACCAAGGATTATGCAGTAGTTAAGGACACAGATTCAAGTTGTTTAGGGTGTGTCCTAAAGTGTCAGTGGCAGAATTTAAGTCTCTACTCTGGAAATTGTAGACCTGAGACAAACTACTTCCCTAAACGTCATTTCCTACGTCTGAGAAAGATAATAGAATCTACCTTGTAGTAGACTGAATAATACCATTGCCCCCAAATGTCCACATTCTACTCTCCAGAACCTGTGAATGTGACCTTAAATGGCAGAAGGCACTTTGCCAGTGGGATGAAAGTAATGGTTCTCAGATGGGAAGATTCTCCTGGACTACCTGGATGGGCCCAAATATAACCACTGGTGTTCTCGTAAGAGAGAGGCAGAGGGATTTTGTACTCCAAAGAGAATGTGATGACGAAGTTGGGGTTGCATTGATGTGGCCAGAAGTGAAGGAATGCTGGCGAGGAAACAAACAGATTCTCGCTTAGAGCCTCTAGAAGGAGGATGGATGGCCCTGTCGACTTCTGGTTTCAGCCCAGGGAAACTGGTTTTGGACCTCTGTCTTCCAGAACCATAAGAAAATAAGTGTGTTTTGTTAGAAGCAAGCACATTTGTAGTCATTTGTTACAGCAGCCATAGGGAACTAATGCCTACCTCATAGGAAGTAGTTCTCCAATGAAAATGTGTGACTGGAAACACACTTAGTGGCACGTGTGACACACACTAGTTATGCTACCGTAGGTCGTTCTTGGAAACTGAAGCCTTGGTTTTGAGAGATCATCAAAACCAGTACAATGGTTGCCATGTTTCTCCTTGTTCAGCCTGGTGACCAACCCGGTAGAGAGAGCTCCATCCTTTCCCACAGGACCCCACCTGTGGGTACGTAGAGGGAAGCGGTTATGTCTCCCTTAAGGCACCTTTTTCTTTTCCTTTCTACTTTTGTCTTCATTAATCTTCATCCAACTGACCTTTCTAAATTTTACAGAAAACAAAACCATTTCTCCATGGATTCAGATACTACCCCAAGTTAATATTCCAAACAAGTTCTTGTTCTTCCGGGTCTCATCACCAGAAATTTCTGAGCCTAACTCTACTCTAGTTTCTAGGATCACTCATTTTCTCATTTCTCCCTTCTCCTTTTAGTTCAGAGTCTTGTCAATTTAGTTCCTTCCCTAACCACAACTTACAGTACGGTGACACAGCAAAGTGATGAAAGTCTAGACGGTCTGGTTTTAATCCCGGGTTTTGCCACCTACTTACTGTGTGGCATTAGGCAAGCTCTTCAACGTCTCTGGGCCTCAGTTTCCCCCAGAAAAGTGAACTTTATGAATATTCCCTACCTCTAGGGTTGCCATTATGAGGAATAAGTGAGTTAATATTTGGTAAGCCCTTAGAATAGTACTTGTTATAGTCTAAGCACTACAGTTGTGCTTGTTAATAATAATAAATGAAATTCCAAGCGTATAACTTACTCAACTTTCTGTCATAACTTTGAAGTGTTGGTCTATCTGTTGGCTCACGTTGCAGGTAAATGAGTCGAGGCATGGGCTGAGGCATTGCTATCACTGGGTGGTGTGTTCCCAGAACTTGGAACAGCGGTGTGAAATGGATAGTGGTTCTATTGGAGACAGGGCAGACTGGAAAATGACAGCCTGGGAAGGAGGTGTGGTGTCCATAGCTTTGGTGTTAGAGGTGCTGCCTGCTGAAGCACCAGTGCCGGCCTAAGCCATAAATGGGGTGCTGGGGTAAAGAGGAGCAGGATGGAAGATGACAGCGTGGGAAGGAGGTGTGGTGTCCATAGGATCGGGGTCTGATGTGCTTCCTGCTGAAGCACCGATGCCCGCCAGGGCTGTAAATGGGGTGCTGGGGAAAACAGGAGCAGAATGGAAGATGACAGCGTGTGAAGGTGGTGTGGTGTCCATAGGTTCGGGGTCTGACGTGCTTCGTGCTGAAGCACCGATGCCCGCCAGGGCCGTAAATGGGGTGCTGGGGAAAACAGGAGCAGAATGGAAGAGGACAGCGTGTGAAGGAGGTGTGGTGTCCATAGCTTCCATATTAGAGGTACTGCCTGCCTGATCTGAGAGCAGAGAGTGAAAGTGGGAGAGCCTCTTCCTAGATTCTAACTCCTCTGAATTTATAGCACTGGCTCTGCCCGGCTTTATGACATATCCATTGTACGTGTCACAGAGAAAGTGCGGGCGGGGCAGGGGGTGATGCAGGGGTCACATGCAAGCCCAGCTGCTGGCTTAACCCCGGCCCAAAGGCAAAGGGCAGGGCCCCTTCTGGACTTTCTAGTGGCTGGGACTTCTGGCTGTGGGTGGCAGGTGTTTGGCACCAGATGGGCCACCATGCGGAGACTGTTGGGGACTGTGGATGCCTCCTCCAGAGCTCACCCTGCCTGGTGACTGGCTCTGCAGGCCCCTCAGCCCTGCGTATGTATCGGCCAGACCTTCCCCACCACGGGACCAGAGGCCAGAGCCTGCTCAGACCTGAGGGCAGGAGGCAGCCAGAGCTTACCAGGGTGTGGGCCACCTCGTCCGCAGACCTCCCCAGCTCCTCTGCGAGACCTGGAGACAGGATCGCCTTCTCCAGGGCTGCTCAGCTGCCAGCATCACCATGAGCCAGGTGGCCAAGGTTTCTGAGCAGGAGATGCAGAGCCCTGATCCGACTGGATGCTGCAGCCCACGATGTCCCTTCCTGGCAGATAGGTTCTTTCTTCACTTCTGTTTTGAAATTTGGTAAAAGAACATTTAAACCTTGGCCTGTCCTTCAGGGTATATAGATGGTAGTGGCTTAGCCGGGATTCGATCCAAGCCTGTGTGATTCCAGAGCTTGTGCTCTGGACTGTGGTGCCTCCTTATCGTATATGCTTCATGTGTTACTTGTTTTTCTTTTTTTCTTGTAGTCCTTATGGTACTTAGCCCTAAGTGCCATACCTGTAACGAACAGCTACACTGCCCTGTAGGAGGTCTTCTTTTGTTCAACGCATGAATTGGTCATCCACCACACTGTGTTCTAATCTCAGAAGATACAGGTCAGGGAGCACCAGTTGTCAGCATGGCACCATTCCATATTTCTAACTGAGGCTTGAAGCCCGTATTTTCCCTTTGTCTAGTTTGAAGGATCCAGATATGTAAAGATGATATTCTAGATAAATCATGGTCTATCCTGAAAGAAATTCACCAGTGAATTGTTCCATATGGATTAGAAGCCAGCTTCTCTGGCCTTCCTGGAGTATATCCAGTAAGGTGTCTCATTCATGTCTAGAAAGCAAATATATCATTTATTGCAACTTCAGCGTGGAGCGATGTATTGGTATAAAGTACGATCAACACAATTTGGTCATTGTGAGTATGACAGCTGGGTCCACTCTTTACTACCCATATGTAACTCTAGGGATTCTTATGCCCAAGAGAGGAGACGTACTCTTGGCTGTCTAGGACAAGGGAAGCATGTGTTGTTATTCAGGAGCTGGAAGCTTCAGCATGACAGGTAGGAATTGAACAATCCTGGTCTACACATCACTTGACCTTGCTTAAAACTTGTTTCTTTGGCTTGCTTCATTGGAGTGTTTTCTCCCTCCTGGGGCTGACATTGTCTGTTATGTATCACGCATGTGACATGTAGAAGTTTCAGAACCCAAAATCATATAAATCAGTAAAAATGTATATATATATATATATATATATATATATATATATATATATATAAACCTATTGAAACACACACTGGGCATAATTCATATATTCCAAAATCACTTTGACCTTCTGCTCATGAGATTCTTTTTATGGTATGTCCCAGCAAATCTGGGCTTCCATCCCCAATAAAATTTGGGGTTGGAGGACACAAAAGCTTTTGCTCAGACCTAAATTCTGTCTGAAAACAAGGGAACTATTATAAGCCCTTTGTAACCTCTCCAACAGCAGAAATGATTTACAGCTGTGGCATTGAACCATAATTCCTCGATCTCATTTGAAAAGAGTCCAGTTAGAAACAGTGTCTTCAGTTTTGTTTCTTTTGTTTCTTCCCTGTTTTCTTGTCTTGCTTACCAACAATCCATTGTAATTTATGAGTTAGTATGGCAGCAGGCTGAGTGTTCCCTGGAGCTCATTAAATGAAGTGTTTTTCCTAAAATGACGTTTGTCTCCTTGTTTTCAGCCCCTCTTCTTTCCTCTGCCCTTTACTATAACCAGAGCTCAGCAAAAGCTGAGTGACTTTGTGCAGACCTTACTTAGGCTCAGCCGTTTTTTCTTCATTATTTTATTCATGGCTCCTCCATTTCATTGCTTGCCTTCTCGAAATGTGTTGAAATCTTTCTGTGGTTGATGACTTCCAGAATATCTTGGCTTTTATTGGTTGATTAATTTTGGTATTTCTACAGTTTTATTTAGATATGGTTTCAGGAGGAACAGAAAGTAAATATATTTCCTAGTCTGCCATCTTGAGCTGAAAATCCCTGTGGATTTTAGCATCCAATGTTCCCATGGGAAAACACCCAACCATGGCCTTAATAGATGCAACACATGAAGATTTCAGCTTTGGTTGAGCAATCACTAAGGATTTCATATGTGGTCATTTCTAATGGGGAAATAATAACTATCTCAGGACGTTGATTTGAGGATTAAATTAGATAATGAACATGAAAATGCTTTGTAAGATTTAAAAATCAGTAAAAATGTTTTTTGTTATTATTTGATTTGTTGCTATTTCAACTTCACTTGACAGTTGTTTATGACCTTGCGTATGTGAGAAAATGTCCTCTGGGTTATTTGTCTGAAAGCCAGAATGTATTTTTCAATAGCTCAATGGAACTGGCATCATTTGTGAAGGTTAAGGGTGAAGGGGTAAATGTTTCTTGACACCTGTCACTTTACAGTGTTTTCAGGAACTAACTGACTCATGTATTCCTCTTCCAAATTTGGTTGAGGACCTCCTACCAGCCACATGCTTTACGTCAGGTGTTGGAAAGCATTTTCTGGATTTGAAATATCTTAGGCTTTGTGGGCCATATACAGTTTCTGTAGCTTCTCCTCTTCTTTCCTCTTCAACAAGCTTTCTAAACGTGAGAACCATTATTAGCTCACAGTCCCACAGATCCAGGCTGAGAGCCTGATTTGATTCGTGGCCATTATTTGCCAATTCCTGCTCTGCGTCTTCACTGAGGAGGGGGACCATGTTTGAGTAATCATTTCTTTGAATCAACTGTTGGTCTTCTGGGGCTTGTCCTTGCTCTCCTACAGTCTCTAATCAGCGTGACATCCAGAGAGATCTTGTTAAAACATAAGTCAGATCATGTCACTCAAATTTCTTCAGTGGCTTCTTCACAGAAAATGCAAAGTCCTCAGAGTGCCTCCACAGACCTAGAAATCTGGGCCTCTGTTTCCTCTCTGACTGTTTCATTCTCCTCTCCAATTTGCTCACTCTGTTTTCCACACGCTGACATCCTTTCTGCTCCTTGGGTACTCCAAACCTACTCTTGCCTCATTGACTTTCTGTTGCACGCCAGCCGCAGAAAGAGGATTTCACCGCCCAGGGTCAGAAGGGAAGGGGTGAGGACCTGAAGTAGCACTGACGAATGGGGTCAGAAGCCCATGGGGTCAGAAGGCTGCAATGAGAAGCCTACTCACCGCAACAAAGAATAGACCCCTGCTCGCCGAAACTAGAGAAAGCTCGCATGCAGCAATGAAGACCCAATGCAGCCAAAAATAAATAAATAAAACATAAAGTATAGAATGTTAAAAAAGCAACAAAAAAATCTATAAAGAATATTACGAGAATAGAATCACAGGCCAGTTTCACCTTTGAACATGCATGCAAAATGTGTAAAGAGAAGCACAAACTTTATCCATGGTATGTAAAACAATCGTATATCAGAATCAAAGTAGCTTTATTCTGGCAATGCAAAGTTGCTTTAATGTCCAAACATGAAACTGATCCCAGGAATGAATTAGAGTGGGGAAAGAAGTCATTTAAAACTGAAATCTTGGGACTTCCCTGGTGGTCCAGTATTTAGAACATGACGTTTTCACTGCTGGGGCCCTGGGGTCCAATCCCAGGTCAGGGAACTAAGATCCTGCAAGACATGAGGCAGGGCCCCGAAAAAAACAAAAAAAGGAAAGAAAGAAGTCTTAACCAGGAGAAGCACAAGATCGAATAAACATAACAGATAACACCTTATGAAAAGTAGGTGAAGATTATGGAATATTCTAAAATTTAAAACAAAAAGAAGGTTTCAAAGATTCAAAAGGATGTGACAAATATTGTACATAGGCAAAAATAAAATGAAATAAAATATACAAATGATGGGAACCCAAAATTCCAGATGCCCAAGTCCTGTCTCTGAAGAGTCTCATTCAATGGGTTCAGGATTTCCTCTATATTTAAAAACCTACAGGTGATTCTGGTACGATTCACAGACACAATGTAAAGCTTCTCTTTTACAGGAAAGAATACCAGATTATTTTGTTATCTTATAGTTATACTAACAGGTTGTACTATTGACGGATAAGTCTGCTGTCAAAATGCACCCCCACTAGGGGTAAAAAAAGGAACTAGTAGTCTCTACTGCTACTTGGTGGCAGCATGCATGTATTGCAAGGGCAATTATTGTAGCAATCCAAGTTAGTGGAACATTGTAGAATTGGAAGACTACATACAGATCATCTAGTCAAGCTTCCAACTATTAAAGTTGTGAAAACTAAAGCCCATATAAATGAAATGATTTATCTCCAAAGAGCATTAGTGAAAGTATGAAATAAAAAATATCTCTGAACTTTTACTTTAGTGCTGTTTTTATTAATCTCAAGTATTAGCTTAAACTTCAGTGTGACAGATTTGGGATTGAATTGTTGCTCACGTTTACTGGTTGCGTGCCTTTTAGTAAGTTACTAAAACACTTTTCTTAAAAATAGACGTATTTATTTATTTATCTTTGGCTGCCTAGGCTCTTCGTTGCTGTGCGCGGGCTTTCTCTAGTTGCGGTGAGCGGGGGCTACTCTTTGTTGCAGTACGCGGGCTTCTCATTGTGGTGGCTTCTCGTTGTTGCTGAGCACGGGGTCTAGGTGCATGGTCTTCAGTAGCTGTGGTTCACGGGCTCTAGCACGCAGGCGCAGTAGTTGTGGCACATGGTCTTGGTTCCTCCGCGGCATGTGGGATCTTCCCGGACCAGGGCTCAAACGTGTGTCCCGTGCACTGGCACGTGGATCCTTAACCACCACGCCAACAGGGAAGCCCTACTAATACACTTTTAACTTTGTTTTTCACGTATGTAAAACGGTGAGCCTTGACTGATATAGAATATGAGATAACCTAGCACTGTTCTTAACACATATATGTAGTTAAAATTTTTTGGCTCTCATCCCACTTAAACAGCCTCTATCCCCTTAATAATGAATGTGTCTTTCAGCTAGCAGAGCACCCCACAGCTGACCACATTCTGGCAAGAGATATAGGATTCTTTTTCTTACTGGGGGTTCTTTATACCTGATATTTGAAGTGCACTTAAACTTGAACAACTCTTGTTTATACTGTATTAATGGAGTTGATGGATGAATTTTAGAAAGTAATATGCAGGAATTGAGCTGCCTTACTCTCAAGAAATATAATTCGATAGTGGTGGCTAGAACGATAAACAGTGTTTGGACAGGGAGTCCATATTGGATGTGAACTTCCTGTACTCCCATTCGTCTATTAAGAATAAATAGAATCCTTTCAAAATGTGTTTTAAAGGGCAGTTATTTCTTTCTGCCTCATTTAAGTTACCTGCAAGAAAAAGACAATCTCCTACATCCTTGTTTAATAGGCTTTTAATACAAAGCAGATAATTTTTTGCAACATTTCCCAAACTTTTCATTATCCAATTGGCTGAGGCTTCTCAACGATTATCATTTCACAACAATATCTCCATCTTCAGCTTCTTTCAATGAATTGGCCTAATAGATGTGCCATTAAAACAGAGCTTCACTCTCAACGTAGTTTTAATTTTGTATTCAAAGGGTATGAAGGATTCAGCCATAACAGTGAGTGGATTTCTGATACATGCCACATGATGGATGCAATTAAGTGAAAGGAGTCAGGCATGAAAGGCTACATATTGTATGGTTCCATTTATATGAAATGTCCAGCAGTGGCAAATCCATACACACAGAAAAGATTCTACATTAGTGGTTGCCAGGGGTTTGGAAGAGAGGGAAATAGGGAATGACTCCTTAAAATGGGTGTAGGTTTCCTCTTGGTTGATGAAAATGCTTTGCAGCTAGGCAGTGGTGATAGTTGCGCAACATTGTGACAGTAGTAAATTCCACTGAATGGTACAGTGAATTGTAAAATGATCCAAATGGTGAATTTTGTGTTATGTTCCTTTTACTACAATAAAAAGGAGAAAGAATTCGGGAAAGACTTAGAGTTTGGGAAACTAAGGTGAACTGGTCAAGAAAAAGACAGCTCTATTGTTCAGTTTTCTCTCAGCTCTCCCAGTGCATTAATCCTCAGCCAAAAGTAGCCTGAACTTGTAGATGATAGTCATTCAACACAGTCCAGGGAAAAGTAAATAAAATAAAACCCAACTCTTCTTCTTTAGCACATGTAGGAAAGGTTAACTTGCTGCTCAGCCACGTGGACATTCATGAAGACGTTTCACTTTAGGTGTCCTCTACTTCAGTACTTTACTCACTTGAGCTCATTCACACATGTAGGCAACAGCATTCCTTAATTCGATGGAATCTGCAGTACTGGTTGTGATCGGTCTCATGGAAAGAAAAGGAAAGGTGGCGCGGAAGCCAAGGGAAGAGATTTTCAAGACAGAGACGTTGTTTAAGATCTAACTCGGCTTGGCGGTCACAAAGATAAGGATTGAGAAGTAGTGCCCTGGACTTGTCAACGGAGAAATCATTGGGGGCTTCAAGGAGATCAGTTTCACGAGAGTAGGGGGGCAGAAACCAGACCGCAGTGTGGATGGGAGGGGAGAAATGGGGGGCAAGTCAAGAAATTGATGGCAAAGGGAAAGAAGGGAGGGGTGGATAGGAGGACAGGAGAATGGAATGGAGGAGAGCATTTCCTTGTGGCTCTTTAATATGGCTGGGAGGGGCCACAGAGAAGGAGAGCATGAAGATGTAGGAAGAGGGGGTGGCATCCCGAGCCCAAGGAGGACTGGCCCCTGTCTTCAGCTCCCACCAGCTGGATGTTCCCTCCCTCTAGCTTTCCACGTAGGCTGTGGAAGTTGCCCCTTGCCTCCTTGGATCAGCCGCCCTTGATTCCTTCGTCCTTTTCTTATTTCTCAGCACATCTGGGTCATACGTTATGTGAAGACAAACAAATCACCACGGATACTTAATTTTCTTGAAAAATCCCCAGGCAGGTACCATTTTGGAGAACTACATATTGTGCCTCAGCAAGCCAAAGTAGCCCATTTTTCCTCTCTCATTGGGAGAGATTGCTGTTTCTTGGAGAACCTGATGAAGAGGGTGACTCGCACTTAGGAATAACGTTGCTTGAAAAGTGCAAAAGGTGAGGTAGTTTGGCTCTGAGGGGCCTCTGAGGCCTGAGACTTCCTGAGACTCACAGCTCCCATTTCCCTCTGCACCTGGGCTATGAGCTCATCAAATGAGATGGTAAATAAAGTCACTGACATGGTTTAAAGGATAATTTAGTTCTCTCTTGTTCACTCAGAGCAAATTGAATGGGATTTGCATACAACATATGGATGAAATATCCATACGATGGGGCTTGACCATATCCTCATGGTTCCCCTTCCCTTTTCTACATCTGGCCCCTTTAGCTCTGCAGACTTAACCCCACACCATCAGTCCACCCAGTCGGTCCGCTGAACGTCTTTTCCTCCTTCGCATCTGGTCGTTGTCGTCACCTTGTTCTCCACTACCGCCTCCTGCAGTAGCTGTTAGGTCCAGGGAGGTTGGTTCACTGTGAGCAAGTAACTGTCAACTCCATGGACAGGTGGAAGTGACTTGGCAGCCGGGATGCGCCCATCCTGAGTTCATTATACCCATGAGGGTCAAGGAGAATGGGGATGCAGCTGGTCTGCAGAGCCCCGGCAGTTCTGAGACACATGCTCCTGGATCCACACGTTGCTCCATATCCAGCCTTGCCTTTCTTTGTTCTCTCTCTTGACTCCATCCAGGTTTCTGCTCTCCTTGTCCCTTTGGGGAGGGAGGCCAGTACCAGCCCAGGTGTAGTCCCCCAAAGCTTCCTACTTCCAAGCGTTACGTAGGCTTGTATATCCACTTTCTTGGGTTGCCCTGGCATTCGTGCCAACAGGTTGACTGGTTTATGCCCTAGGCTCTCTTTTCTGACAAGAATGTGCCTAAAAATCTCCATCCCTGGTTTGGTGGCCCCTAAAAATTCCCAGTCAGTTTTGGTGAGGGGACACTTGGTGACAGTGTTGTCTTTCGAAATGAGTAGTTCCGTTACCGACAATCCTTTGCTCCCCATACATTATTTATAAGGTTTCCCTGTTTGTATGTGCAAACTATTTGTGTGTATATTTGGAGAAATACATTGTACAGGCCTCTTTTTTATTTCTTCCACACACCCTAGAGGTGTCATAGAGGCAGTAAATATGTCCAACTTTTTGAGAAATTGGAACAATCAAGACTTACCTGTATGGAATGCTGTTAATGATGTCAATTCCCACGACAGTACCTTTCATCTGACACACTTAGGGACTGTTAACAGATGAAAAGCAGTAAAAGATGCGGATAGAGAGAATTTTCATTATCTTGTGCTCTGAAATCTTGGATTTTCATTGGTTTCAATGGGCCTGAAAATGGATTTTCTTTAGTAGGGACATAGAAGCCTCTAGCGGTATTCTTAATAAAGCAAGGTGAGTTATAAGCAATCATCTGATGGAGGGTAAATGTACCACAGTCCAGCTTAAGAAAAATAAAATATAAAAGTCTTACCATGGAAGAAAATCTTTATATGATCTTTTGAAAAAAAAAGCTTCAAGAAACATAAAGACATGACACCATATTCAGTTTAAAGTCAGTGACTTGTAAGCAAGGCAAAGCAAAGACAGTCTGATTAAGGCCGTTGCATTGTTCTGGCATTTTTTAGGTCTCACCCATTTCTGTGGCCTTTTTAGAACCTAAGCTTCTAGGGCACAGAGAACTTCATCTTGACGTAGGGCTGAGCAAATGCACGGAGCATTTCTCAATAAGTAGGCATTAAATTCTTAGTCCAGAAGGATCCTTGAGATGACCTCTCTTTACTCCTTGGTAGAACTGTTTTAACCATCCCCCGAAAACAGATTTTTTTCTTTAAATCTCAAAATTCAGAGATTCCACAATCAGAAGTTACTTCTCATATTGCCTTGTGGTCTGCTGTGGGCATCTGTCGAATGGTGTGAACTCTGCGTGGGGAGCCTGGCCTGCCCTCCAGGCCCACGGTTTGGGCTGCGGTGGTGCCATGCTGTGCTCAGGGGCCTTCTTTTTTGGAAATCTGGGCTCCAGTGAGCCTTGGTCATGTTCTCTTATGGAACCTTGGGTGCTAGACCACTCTGACCCTCAGTCTCATTTGCAGGTTCTGGGGAGGATTAAATGAGCTCATGGGATATCCAGGTGACTGAGGCAGAGTCGGCTCGGGATGAATCTTTGCTTCGTTTTCATTAGCTGCGGAGAAGACGATGACAGCTTGGTGCCTCTCCAACTTTAATATGGGTATGACTCTCTTGGGGATCTTGTTAAATGCAGGCTGATATTCAGTAGTTCTGGGTGGGGCCTGGATTCGGTGCTTCTAACAAGCTCCTAGGTGAGGGTGACGCTGAGGGCAAGTGTTTGGCACCTGTGTTTCTCCCTTTCCGGAAGAGCAGGATGTCTGCCCCACCCCCACCCAGAGAGGAGAAAACATCCGCAATGTGACTACTAGGAACCAGCTTCCCTCACATGCAAGGGTCCTGTACCACTGTTCCCAACCTTTCTGTCTGAGATGCAGCAAGCCAAAACACTGAAATGCTGAGGTTTGCAGCAAAGAGGAGGTTTATTCACAGGGCAGCCAAGCGAGGACGTGAGGTAACAATAGGTCTCAAATCTGCCTCCCCAAAGGCAAGGGGCTTTGGGTATCTGTGGGATAAAGAATAAAGAAGCAGGGCAGTATGAGGCACGGGGAGCATGGGGAAAGGTGATTGGAAAAACGTGTGCTCATCATTGTTCTGAGCTGGCATAACTAGGCTACAGGCCTCAGCACATTCTCAGGCTGGAGTTTTCGGCCCTCTGATGGCAGGAGGTCAAAAGGCACTTGCCCAGGTGGAAGATCGGTGGTCCTCTCCACTCTAAACCAGCTCAGCCTTACCAGGCACAGCTGATTCCAAGTTCCTAGACGATCAGGGGGCAAACATCTTATTGCTTATGCTACATGCTACTTGGAGGACGTGCAGGTGTTCAAGCTACCTTGATGAGTGAAGACGGGATTTGACTAATCATGACACCTTGTTTCACCTCCAGGTGAGCAGAAGAGAGCTGTAGGCTGAGTCTGGCTCCTGGCACCTGGAATTGGAGGCAGGTGGTTTAAAAACGGGCTCTCCCACCCTCTGTGTGATATTAGGTAGATAGACTATTGAACCTTCCTGTGCCTATTTCTCCACAAGCAGCATGGGGACACTCAGAGTCCCTCTCTTGGGGGCTGTTATGGGGGTTCAGTGAGACATAGATGCATGCACAGGCACACGGGAGACACCCAGTGTGTGTTCCCTTCGTGCTTATTTTTATTAGGACACCAATATTGTTAGAAGATTTCTGGTTTGGACAACAAATTAGATAGGTGGTCATTGCTATAGTTTATGCGAGAGCAATTCACATTGCCATTTGCAAAAAAGTAGTTGGTTGTCCAATGAGCATTATAAACATCCGTTTAACATGAGCTACTGAACAGATAGTTCACACAGTAAGTACTTTATTTAAAATCAATTCTCTTTGTTTTCTTAAGCAATTGTTAATCCCCAATTTCGTGAGTACTACCAAGTAAGTCACTTGAAAATCATCTAGAGCAATCTATTTCACTTAGCAAGCCTAAAGCTATAGTTCAACCATTTTATTCACTGTTCTATGACAAAAATTACTCTAAACAGCTATTCCCTGGATAAGTAATCAGCTAAAGCTAGTTGGACTGACTAAATCGATTTACTGAGTTAATAAGCCAGTTGTTTTAGAATAGGTCGAATGCATATTTCTCATCCATTCTGCATTAAACTGTTTCCCATTCGTACATACCCACGTTCCTACTTCTGTGCTGTAGGACTTGGCTGAACTACACCTGCCTTCAGTGAAACTTTTCTCTCCTGCACAATTGGAGATAATTTTAGTCTCCTCGTGACTCCCACGGGGTTACCTCTGTTGTGACACTTGACTCTTTGGTGGCATATTTTATTTGAAAAAGCCTTCCGTTACTCCGGGCACGTCAAACAGTAAATGCTTTCTCTTCGTAAACCTGCATAACAATTTTCTGAACTCTTCTGCTCTGGGCAAGATTCATCAGTACACCAGGCAAACATAGTGAAAGAGGAGACAGTACTTGTGTTGTATTCAATTGGGTCTTGATACCTAAGTGTGACTCTTAACCAAGGATTATGCAGTAGTTAAGGACACAGATTCAAGTTGTTTAGGGTGTGTCCTAAAGTGTCAGTGGCAGAATTTAAGTCTCTACTCTGGAAATTGTAGACCTGAGACAAACTACTTCCCTAAACGTCATTTCCTACGTCTGAGAAAGATAATAGAATCTACCTTGTAGTAGACTGAATAATACCATTGCCCCCAAATGTCCACATTCTACTCTCCAGAACCTGTGAATGTCACCTTAAATGGCAGAAGGCACTTTGCCAGTGGGATGAAAGTAATGGTTCTCAGATGGGAAGATTCTCCTGGACTACCTGGATGGGCCCAAATATAACCACTGGTGTTCTCGTAAGAGAGAGGCAGAGGGATTTTGTACTCCAAAGAGAATGTGATGACGAAGTTGGGGTTGCATTGATGTGGCCAGAAGTGAAGGAATGCTGGCGAGGAAACAAACAGATTCTCGCTTAGAGCCTCTAGAAGGAGGATGGATGGCCCTGTCGACTTCTGGTTTCAGCCCAGGGAAACTGGTTTTGGACCTCTGTCTTCCAGAACCATAAGAAAATAAGTGTGTTTTGTTAGAAGTAAGCACATTTGTAGTCATTTGTTACAGCAGCCATAGGGAACTAATGCCTACCTCATAGGAAGTAGTTCTCCAATGAAAATGTGTGACTGGAAACACACTTAGTGGCACGTGTGACACACACTAGTTATGCTACCGTAGGTCGTTCTTGGAAACTGAAGCCTTGGTTTTGAGAGATCATCAAAACCAGTACAATGGTTGCCATGTTTCTCCTTGTTCAGCCTGGTGACCAACCCGGTAGAGAGAGCTCCATCCTTTCCCACAGGACCCCACCTGTGGGTACGTAGAGGGAAGCGGTTATGTCTCCCTTAAGGCACCTTTTTCTTTTCCTTTCTACTTTTGTCTTCATTAATCTTCATCCAACTGACCTTTCTAAATTTTACAGAAAACAAAACCATTTCTCCATGGATTCAGATACTACCCCAAGTTAATATTCCAAACAAGTTCTTGTTCTTCCGGGTCTCATCACCAGAAATTTCTGAGCCTAACTCTACTCTAGTTTCTAGGATCACTCATTTTCTCATTTCTCCCTTCTCCTTTTAGTTCAGAGTCTTGTCAATTTAGTTCCTTCCCTAACCACAACTTACAGTACGGTGACACAGCAAAGTGATGAAAGTCTAGACGGTCTGGTTTTAATCCCGGGTTTTGCCACCTACTTACTGTGTGGCATTAGGCAAGCTCTTCAACGTCTCTGGGCCTCAGTTTCCCCCAGAAAAGTGAACTTTATGAATATTCCCTACCTCTAGGGTTGCCATTATGAGGAATAAGTGAGTTAATATTTGGTAAGCCCTTAGAATAGTACTTGTTATAGTCTAAGCACTACAGTTGTGCTTGTTAATAATAATAAATGAAATTCCAAGCGTATAACTTACTCAACTTTCTGTCATAACTTTGAAGTGTTGGTCTATCTGTTGGCTCACGTTGCAGGTAAATGAGTCGAGGCATGGGCTGAGGCATTGCTATCACTGGGTGGTGTGTTCCCAGAACTTGGAACAGCGGTGTGAAATGGATAGTGGTTCTATTGGAGACAGGGCAGACTGGAAAATGACAGCCTGGGAAGGAGGTGTGGTGTCCATAGCTTTGGTGTTAGAGGTGCTGCCTGCTGAAGCACCAGTGCCGGCCTAAGCCATAAATGGGGTGCTGGGGTAAAGAGGAGCAGGATGGAAGATGACAGCGTGGGAAGGAGGTGTGGTGTCCATAGGATCGGGGTCTGATGTGCTTCCTGCTGAAGCACCGATGCCCGCCAGGGCTGTAAATGGGGTGCTGGGGAAAACAGGAGCAGAATGGAAGATGACAGCGTGTGAAGGTGGTGTGGTGTCCATAGGTTCGGGGTCTGACGTGCTTCGTGCTGAAGCACCGATGCCCGCCAGGGCCGTAAATGGGGTGCTGGGGAAAACAGGAGCAGAATGGAAGAGGACAGCGTGTGAAGGAGGTGTGGTGTCCATAGCTTCCATATTAGAGGTACTGCCTGCCTGATCTGAGAGCAGAGAGTGAAAGTGGGAGAGCCTCTTCCTAGATTCTAACTCCTCTGAATTTATAGCACTGGCTCTGCCTGGCTTTATGACATATCCATTGTACGTGTCACAGAGAAAGTGCGGGCGGGGCAGGGGGTGAGGCAGGGGTCACATGCAAGCCCAGCTGCTGGCTTAACCCCGGCCCAAAGGCAAAGGGCAGGGCCCCTTCTGGACTTTCTAGTGGCTGGGACTTCTGGCTGTGGGTGGCAGGTGTTTGGCACCAGATGGGCCACCATGCGGAGACTGTGGAAGCCTCCTCCAGAGCTCACCCTGCCTGGGGACTGGCTCTGTAGGCCCCTCAGCCCTGCGTATGTATCGGCCAGGCCTTCCCCACCACGGGGCCCAGAGGCCAGAGCCTGCTCAGACCTGAGGGCAGGAGGCAGCCAGAGCTTACCAGGGTGTGGGCCACCTCGTCCGCAGACCTCCCCAGCTCCTCTGCGAGACCTGGAGACAGGATCGCCTTCTCCAGGGCTGCTCAGCTGCCAGCATCACCATGAGCCAGGTGGCCAAGGTTTCTGAGCAGGAGATGCAGAGCCCTGATCCGACTGGATGCTGCAGCCCACGATGTCCCTTCCTGGCAGATAGGTTCTTTCTTCACTTCTGTTTTGAAATTTGGTAAAAGAACATTTAAACCTTGGCCTGTCCTTCAGGGTATATAGATGGTAGTGGCTTAGCCGGGATTCGATCCAAGCCTGTGTGATTCCAGAGCTTGTGCTCTGGACTGTGGTGCCTCCTTATCGTATATGCTTCATGTGTTACTTGTTTTTCGTTTTTTCTTGTAGTCCTTATGGTACTTAGCCCTAAGTGCCATACCTGTAACGAACAGCTACACTGCCCTGTAGGAGGTCTTCTTTTGTTCAACGCATGAATTGGTCATCCACCACACTGTGTTCTAATCTCAGAAGATACAGGTCAGGGAGCACCAGTTGTCAGCATGGCACCATTCCATATTTCTAACTGAGGCTTGAAGCCCGTATTTTCCCTTTGTCTAGTTTGAAGGATCCAGATATGTAAAGATGATATTCTAGATAAATCATGGGCTATTCTGAAAGAAATTCACCAGTGAATTGTTCCGTATGGATTAGAAGCCAGCTTCTCTGGCCTTCCTGGAGTATATCCAGTAAGGCGTCTCATTCATATCTAGAAAGCAAATATATCATTTATTGCAACTTCAGCGTGGAGCGATGTATTGGTATAAAGTACGATCAACACAGTTTGGTTATTGTGAGTATGACAGCTGGGTCCACTCTTTACTACCCATATGTAACTCTAGGGATTCTTATGCCCAAGAGAGGAGACGTACTCTTGGCTGTCTAGGACAAGGGAAGCATGTGTTGTTATTCAGGAGCTGGAAGCTTCAGCATGACAGGTAGGAATTGAACAATCCTGGTCTACACATCACTTGACCTTGCTTAAAACTTGTTTCTTTGGCTTGCTTCATTGGAGTGTTTTCTCCCTCCTGGGGCTGACATTGTCTGTTATGTATCACGCATGTGACATGTAGAAGTTTCAGAACCCAAAATCATATAAATCAGTAAAAATGTATATATATATATATATATATATATATATATATATATATATATATATATATAAACCTATTGAAACACACACTGGGCATAATTCATATATTCCAAAATCACTTTGACCTTCTGCTCATGAGATTCTTTTTATGGTATGTCCCAGCAAATCTGGGCTTCCATCCCCAATAAAATTTGGGGTTGGAGGACACAAAAGCTTTTGCTCAGACCTAAATTCTGTCTGAAAACAAGGGAACTATTATAAGCCCTTTGTAACCTCTCCAACAGCAGAAATGATTTACAGCTGTGGCATTGAACCATAATTCCTCGATCTCATTTGAAAAGAGTCCAGTTAGAAACAGTGTCTTGATTTTTGTTTCTTTTGTTTCTTCCCTGTTTTCTTGTCTTGCTTACCAACAATCCATTGTAATTTATGAGTTAGTATGGCAGCAGGCTGAGTGTTCCCTGGAGCTCATTAAATGAAGTGTTTTTCCTAAAATGACGTTTGTCTCCTTGTTTTCAGCCCCTCTTCTTTCCTCTGCCCTTTACTATAACCAGAGCTCAGCAAAAGCTGAGTGACTTTGTGCAGACCTTACTTAGGCTCAGCCGTTTTTTCTTCATTATTTTATTCATGGCTCCTCCATTTCATTGCTTGCCTTCTCGAAATGTGTTGAAATCTTTCTGTGGTTGATGACTTCCAGAATATCTTGGCTTTTATTGGTTGATTAATTTTGGTATTTCTACAGTTTTATTTAGATATGGTTTCAGGAGGAACAGAAAGTAAATATATTTCCTAGTCTGCCATCTTGAGCTGAAAATCCCTGTGGATTTTAGCATCCAATGTTCCCATGGGAAAACACCCAACCATGGCCTTAATAGATGCAACACTCAAGATTTCAGCTTTTGTTGAGCAATCACTAAGGATTTCATATGTGGTCATTTCTAATGGGGAAATAATAACTATCTCAGGACGTTGATTTGAGGATTAAATTAGATAATGAACATGAAAATGCTTTGTAAGATTTAAAAATCAGTAAAAATGGTTTTTGTTATTATTTGATTTGTTGCTATTTCAACTTCACTTGACAGTTGTTTATGACCTTGCGTATGTGAGAAAATGTCCTCTGGGTTATTTTTCTGAAAGCCAGAATGTATTTTTCAATAGCTCAATGGAACTGGCATCATTTGTGAAGGTTAAGGGTGAAGGGGTAAATGTTTCTTGACACCTGTCACTTTACAGTGTTTTCAGGAACTAACTGACTCATGTATTCCTCTTCCAAATTTGGTTGAGGACCTCCTACCAGCCACATGCTTTACGTCAGGTGTTGGAAAGCATTTTCTGGATTTGAAATATCTTAGGCTTTGTGGGCCATATACAGTTTCTGTATCTTCTCCTCTTCTTTCCTCTTCAACAAGCTTTCTAAACGTGAGAACCATTATTAGCTCACAGTCCCACAGATCCAGGCTGAGAGCCTGATTTGATTCGTGGCCATTATTTGCCAATTGCTGCTCTGCGTGTTCACTGAGGAGGGGGACCATGTTTGAGTAATCATTTCTTTGAATCAACTGTTGGTCTTCTGGGGCTTGTCCTTGCTCTCCTACAGTCTCTAATCAGCGTGACATCCAGAGAGATCTTGTTAAAACATAAGTCAGATCATGTCACTCAAATTTCTTCAGTGGCTTCTTCACAGAAAATGCAAAGTCCTCAGAGTGCCTCCACAGACCTAGAAATCTGGGCCTCTGTTTCCTCTCTGACTGTTTCATTCTCCTCTCCAATTTGCTCACTCTGTTTTCCACACGCTGACATCCTTTCTGCTCCTTGGGTACTCCAAACCTACTCTTGCCTCATTGACTTTCTGTCGCACGCCAGCCGCAGAAAGAGGATTTCACCGCCCAGGGTCAGAAGGGAAGGGGTGAGGACCTGAAGTAGCACTGACGAATGGGGTCAGAAGCCCATGGGGTCAGAAGGCTGCAATGAGAAGCCTACTCACCGCAACAAAGAATAGACCCCTGCTCGCCGAAACTAGAGAAAGCTCGCATGCAGCAATGAAGACCCAATGCAGCCAAAAATAAATAAATAAAACATAAAGTATAGAATGTTAAAAAAGCAACAAAAAAATCTATAAAGAATATTACGAGAATAGAATCACAGGCCAGTTTCACCTTTGAACATGCATGCAAAATGTGTAAAGAGAAGCACAAACTTTATCCATGGTATGTAAAACAATCGTATATCAGAATCAAAGTAGCTTTATTCTGGCAATGCAAAGTTGCTTTAATGTCCAAACATGAAACTGATCCCAGGAATGAATTAGAGTGGGGAAAGAAGTCATTTAAAACTGAAATCTTGGGACTTCCCTGGTGGTCCAGTATTTAGAACATGACGTTTTCACTGCTGGGGCCCTGGGGTCCAATCCCAGGTCAGGGAACTAAGATCCTGCAAGACATGAGGCAGGGCCCCGAAAAAAACAAAAAAAGGAAAGAAAGAAGTCTTAACCAGGAGAAGCACAAGATCGAATAAACATAACAGATAACACCTTATGAAAAGTAGGTGAAGATTATGGAATATTCTAAAATTTAAAACAAAAAGAAGGTTTCAAAGATTCAAAAGGATGTGACAAATATTGTACATAGGCAAAAATAAAATGAAATAAAATATACAAATGATGGGAACCCAAAATTCCAGATGCCCAAGTCCTGTCTCTGAAGAGTCTCATTCAATGGGTTCAGGATTTCCTCTATATTTAAAAACCTACAGGTGATTCTGGTACGATTCACAGACACAATGTAAAGCTTCTCTTTTACAGGAAAGAATACCAGATTATTTTGTTATCTTATAGTTATACTAACAGGTTGTACTATTGACGGATAAGTCTGCTGTCAAAATGCACCCCCACTAGGGGTAAAAAAAGGAACTAGTAGTCTCTACTGCTACTTGGTGGCAGCATGCATGTATTGCAAGGGCAATTATTGTAGCAATCCAAATTAGTGGAACATTGTAGAATTGGAAGACTACATACAGATCATCTAGTCAAGCTTCCAACTATTAAAGTTGTGAAAACTAAAGCCCATATAAATGAAATGATTTATCTCCAAAGAGCATTAGTGAAAGTATGAAATAAAAAATATCTCTGAACTTTTACTTTAGTGCTGTTTTTATTAATCTCAAGTATTAGCTTAAACTTCAGTGTGACAGATTTGGGATTGAATTGTTGCTCACGTTTACTGGTTGCGTGCCTTTTAGTAAGTTACTAAAACACTTTTCTTAAAAATAGACGTATTTATTTATTTATCTTTGGCTGCCTAGGCTCTTCGTTGCTGTGCGCGGGCTTTCTCTAGTTGCGGTGAGCGGGGGCTACTCTTTGTTGCAGTACGCGGGCTTCTCATTGTGGTGGCTTCTCGTTGTTGCTGAGCACGGGGTCTAGGTGCATGGGCTTCAGTAGCTGTGGTTCACGGGCTCTAGCATGCAGGCGCAGTAGTTGTGGCACATGGTCTTGGTTCCTCCGCGGCATGTGGGATCTTCCCGGACCAGGGCTCAAACGTGTGTCCCGTGCACTGGCAGGTGGATCCTTAACCACCGCGCCAACAGGGAAGCCCTACTAATACACTTTTAACTTTGTTTTTCACGTATGTAAAGTGGTGAGCCTTGACTGATATAGAATATGAGATAACCTAGCACTGTTCTTAACACATATATGTAGTTAAAATTTTTTGGCTCTCATCCCACTTAAACAGCCTCTATCCCCTTAATAATGAATGTGTCTTTCAGCTAGCAGAGCACCTCACAGCTGACCACATTCTGGCAAGAGATATAGGATTCTTTTTCTTACTGGGGGTTCTTTATACCTGATATTTGAAGTGCACTTAAACTTGAACAACTCTTGTTTATACTGTATTAATGGAGTTGATGGATGAATTTTAGAAAGTAATATGCAGGAATTGAGCTGCCTTACTCTCAAGAAATATAATTCGATAGTGGTGGCTAGAACGATAAACAGTGTTTGGACAGGGAGTCCATATTGGATGTGAACTTCCTGTACTCCCATTCGTCTATTAAGAATAAATAGAATCCTTTCAAAATGTGTTTTAAAGGGCAGTTATTTCTTTCTGCCTCATTTAAGTTACCTGCAAGAAAAAGACAATCTCCTACATCCTTGTTTAATAGGCTTTTAATACAAAGCAGATAATTTTTTGCAACATTTCCCAAACTTTTCATTATCCAATTGGCTGAGGCTTCTCAACGATTATCATTTCACAACAATATCTCCATCTTCAGCTTCTTTCAATGAATTGGCCTAATAGATGTGCCATTAAAACAGAGCTTCATTCTCAGCGTATTTTTAATTTTGTATTCAAAGAGTATGAAGGATTCAGCCATAACATTGAGTGGATTTCTGATACATGCCACATGATGGATGCAATTAAGTGAAAGGAGTCAGGCATGAAAGGCTACATATTGTATGGTTCCATTTATATGAAATGTCCAGCAGTGGCAAATCCATACACACAGAAAAGATTCTACATTAGTGGTTGCCAGGGGTTTGGAAGAGAGGGAAATAGGGAATGACTCCTTAAAATGGGTGTAGGTTTCCTCTTGGTTGATGAAAATGTTTTGCAGCTAGGCAGTGGTGATAGTTGCGCAACATTGTGACAGTAGTAAATTCCACTGAATGGTACGGTGAATTGTAAAATGATCCAAATGGTGAATTTTGTGTTATGTTCCTTTTACTACAATAAATAGGAGAAAGAATTCGGGAAAGACTTAGAGTTTGGGAAACTAAGGTGAACTGGTCAAGAAAAAGACAGCTCTATTGTTCAGTTTTCTCTCAGCTCTCCCAGTGCATTAATCCTCAGCCAAAAGTAGCCTGAACTTGTAGATGATAGTCATTCAACACAGTCCAGGGAAAAGTAAATAAAATAAAACCCAACTCTTCTTCTTTAGCACATGTAGGAAAGGTTAACTTGCTGCTCAGCCACGTGGACATTCATGAAGACGTTTCACTTTAGGTGTCCTCTACTTCAGTACTTTACTCACTTGAGCTCATTCACACATGTAGGCAACAGCATTCCTTAATTCGATGGAATCTGTAGTACTGGTTGTGATCGGTCTCATGGAAAGAAAAGGAAAGGTGGCGCGGAAGCCAAGGGAAGAGATTTTCAAGACAGAGACGTTGTTTAAGATCTAACTCGGCTTGGCGGTCACAAAGATAAGGATTGAGAAGTAGTGCCCTGGACTTGTCAACGGAGAAATCATTGGGGGCTTCAAGGAGATCAGTTTCACGAGAGTAGTGGGGCAGAAACCAGACCGCAGTGTGGATGGGAGGGGAGAAATGGGGGGCAAGTCAAGAAATTGATGGCAAAGGGAAAGAAGGGACGGGTGGATAGGAGCACAGGAGAATGGAATGGAGGAGAGCATTTCCTTGTGGCTCTTTAATATGGCTGGGAGGGGCCAACAGAGAAGGAGAGCGTGAAGATGTAGGAAGAGGGGGTGGCATCCCGAGCCCAAGGAGGACTGGCCCCTGTCTTCACCTCCCACCAGCTGGATGTTCCCTCCCTCTAGCTTTCCACGTAGGCTGTGGAAGTTGCCCCTTGCCTCCTTGGATCAGCCGCCCTTGATTCGTTCGTCCTTTTCTTATTTCTCAGCACATCTGGGTCATACGTTATGTGAAGACAAACAAATCACCACTGATACTTAATTTTCTTGAAAAATCCCCAGGCAGGTACCATTTTGGAGAACTACATATTGTACCTCAGCAAGCCAAAGTAGCCCATTTTTCCTCTCTCATTGGGAGAGATTGCTGTTTCTTGGAGAACCTGATGAAGAGGGTGACTCGCACTTAGGAATAACGTTGCTTGAAAAGTGCAAAAGGTGAGGTAGTTTGGCTCTGAGGGGCCTCTGAGGCCTGAGACTTCCTGAGAGATGGCAGACTCACAGCTCCCATTTCCCTCTGCCCCTGGGCTATGAGCTCATCAAATGAGATGGTAAATAAAGTCACTGACATGGTTTAAAGGATAATTTAGTTCTCTCTTGTTCACTCAGAGCAAATTGAATGGGATTTGCATACAACATATGGATGAAATATCCATACGATGGGGCTTGACCATATCCTCATGGTTCCCCTTCCCTTTTCTACATCTGGCCCCTTTAGCTCTGCAGACTTAACCCCACACCATCAGTCCACCCAGTCGGTCCGCTGAACGTCTTTTCCTCCTTCGCATCTGGTCGTTGTCGTCACCTTGTTCTCCACTACCGCCTCCTGAAGTAGCTGTTAGGTCCAGGGAGGTTGGTTCACTGTGAGCAAGTAACTGTCAACTCCATGGACAGGTGGAAGTGACTTGGCAGCCGGGATTTGCCCATCCTGAGTTCATTATACCCATGAGGGTCAAGGAGAATGGGGATGCAGCTGGTCTGCAGAGCCCCGGCAGTTCTGAGACACATGCTCCTGGATCCACACGTTGCTCCATATCCAGCCTTGCCTTTCTTTGTTCTCTCTCTTGACTCCATCCAGGTTTCTGCTCTCCTTGTCCCTTTGGGGAGGGAGGCCAGTACCAGCCCAGGTGTAGTCCCCCAAAGCTTCCTACTTCCAAGCGTTACGTAGGCTTGTATATCCACTTGCTTGGGTTGCCCTGGCATTCGTGCCAACAGGTTGACTGGTTTATGCCCTAGGCTCTCTTTTCTGGCAAGAATGTGCCTAAAAATCTCCATCTCTGGTTTGGTGGCCCCTAAAAATTCCCAGTCAGTTTTGGTGAGGGGACACTTGGTGACAGTGTTGTCTTTCGAAATGAGTAGTTCCGTTACCGACAATCCTTTGCTCCCCATACATTATTTATAAGGTTTCCCTGTTTGTATGTGCAAACTATTTGTGTGTATATTTGGAGAAATACATTGTACAGGCCTCTTTTTTATTTCTTCCACACACCCTAGAGATGTCATAGAGGCAGTAAATATGTCCAACTTTTTGAGAAATTGGAACAATCAAGACTTACCTGTATGGAATGCTGTTAATGATGTCAATTCCCGCGACAGTACCTTTCATCTGACACACTTAGGGACTGTTAACAGATTAAAAGCAGTAAAAGATGCGGATAGAGAGAATTTTCATTATCTTGTGCTCTGAAATCTTGGATTTTCATTGGTTTCAATGGGCCTGAAAATGGATTTTCTTTAGTAGGGACATAGAAGCCTCTAGCGGTATTCTTAATAACGCAAGGTGAGTTATAAGCAATCATCTGATGGGGGGTAAATGTACCACAGTCCAGTTTAAGAAAAATACAATATAAAAGTCTTACCATGGAAGAAAATCTTTATATGATCTTTTGAAAAAAAAAACTTCAAGAAACAAAAAGACATGACACCATATTCAGTTTAAAGTCAGTGACTTGTAAGCAAGGCAAAGCAAAGACAGTCTGATTAAGGCCGTTGCATTGTTCTGGCATTTTTTAGGTCTCACCCATTTCTGTGGCCTTTTTAGAACCTAAGCTTCTAGGGCACAGAGAACTTCATCTTGACGTAGGGCTGAGCAAATGCACGGAGCATTTCTCAATAAGTAGGCATTAAATTCTTAGTCCAGAAGGAGCCTTGAGATGACCTCTCTTTACTCCTTGGTAGAACTGTTTTAACCATCCCCCGAAAACAGATTTTTTTCTTTAAATCTCAAAATTCAGAGATTCCACAATCAGAAGTTACTTCTCATATTGCCTTGTGGTGTACTGTGGGCATCTGTCGAATGGTGTGAACTCTGCGTGGGGAGCCTGGCCTACCCTCCAGGCCCACGGTTTGGGCTGCGGTGGTGCCATGCTGTGCTCAGGGGCCTTCTGTTTTGGAAGTCTGGGCTCCAGTGAGCCTTGGTCATGTTCTCTTATGGAACCTTGGGTGCTAGACCACTCTGACCCTCAGTCTCATTTTCAGGTTCTGGGGAGGATTAAATGAGCTCATGGGATATCCAGGTGACTGAGGCAGAGTCGGCTCGGGATGAATCTTTGCTTCGTTTTCATTAGCTGCGGAGAAGACGATGACAGCTTGGTGCCTCTCCAACTTTAATATGGGTATGCCTCTCTTGGGGATCTTGTTAAATGCAGGCTGGTATTCAGTAGTTCTGGGTGGGGCCTGGATTCTGTGCTTCTAACAAGCTCCTAGGTGAGGGTGACGCTGAGGGCAAGGGTTTGGCACCTGTGTTTCTCCCTTTCCGGAAGAGCAGGATGTCTGCCCCACCCCCACCCCGAGAGGAGAAAACATCCGCAATGTGACTACTAGGAACCAGCTTCCCTCACATGCAAGGGTCCTGTACCACTGCTCCCAACCATTCTGTCTGAGGCGCAGCAAGCCAAAACACTGAAATGTTGAGGTTTGCAGCAAAGAGGAGGTTTATTCACAGGGCAGCCAAGCGAGGACGTGACGTGACAATAGGTCTCAAATCTGCCTCCCCAAAGGCAAGGGGCTTTGGGTATCTGTGGGATAAAGAATAAAGAAGCAGGGCAGTATGAGGCACGGGGAGCATGGGGAAAGGTGATTGGAAAAACGTGTGCTCATCATTGTTCTGAGCTGGCATAACTAGGCTACAGGCCTCAGCACATTCTCAGGCTGGAGTTTTCGGCCCTCTGATGGCAGGAGGTCAAAAGGCACTTGCCCAGGTGGAAGATCGGTGGTCCTCTCCAATCTAAACCAGCTCAGCCTAACCAGGCACAGCTGATTCCAAGTTCCTGGACGATCAGGGGACAAACATCTTATTGCTTATGCTACATGCTACTTGGAGGACGTGCAGGTGTTCAAGCTACCTTGATGAGTGAAGACGGGATTTGACTAATCATGACACCTTGTTTCACCTCCAGGCGAGCAGAAGAGAGCTGTAGGCTGAGTCTGGCTCCTGGCACCTGGAATTGGAGGCAGGTGGTTTAAAAACGGGCTCTCCCACCCTCTGTGTGATATTAGGTAGATAGACTATTGAACCTTCCTGTGCCTATTTCTCCACAAGCAGCATGGGGACACTCAGAGTCCCTCTCTTGGGGGCTGTTATGGGGGTTCAGTGAGATATAGATGCATGCACAGGCACACGGGAGACACCCAGTGTGTGTTCCCTTCGTGCTTATTTTTATTAGGACACCAGTATTGTTAGAAGATTTCTGGTTTGGACAACAAATTAGATAGGTGGTCATTGCTATAGTTTATGTGAGAGCAATTCACATTGCCATTTGCAAAAAAGTAGTTGGTTGTCCAATGGGGATTATAAACATCCGTTTAACATGAGCTACTGAACAGATAGTTCACACAGTAAGTACTTTATTTAAAATCAATTCTCTTTGTTTTCTTAAGCAATTGTTAACTCCCAATTTCGTGAGTACTACCAAGTAAGTCACTTGAAAATCATCTAGAGCAATCTATTTCACTTAGCAAGCCTAAAGCTATAGTTCAACCATTTTATTTACTGTTCTATGACAAAAATTACTCTAAACAGCTATTCCCTGGATAAGTAATCAGCTAAAGCTAGTTGGACTGACTAAATCGATTTACTGAGTTAATAAGCCAGTTGTTTTAGAATAGGTCGAATGCATATTTCTCATCCATTCTGCATTAAACTGTTTCCCATTCGTACATACCCACGTTCCTACTTCTGTGCTGTAGGGCTTGGCTGAACTACACCTGCCTTCAGTGAAACTTTTCTCTCCTGCACAATTGGAGATAATTTTAGTCTCCTCGTGACTCCCACGGGGTTACCTCTGTTGTGACACTTGACTCTTTGGTGGCATATTTTATTTGAAAAAGCCTTCCGTTACTCCGGGCACGTCAAACAGTAAATGCTTTCTCTTCGTAAACCTGCATAACAATTTTCTGAACTCTTCTGCTCTGGGCAAGATTCATCAGTACACCAGGCAAACATAGTGAAAGAGGAGACAGTACTTGTGTTGTATTCAATTGGGTCTTGATACCTAAGTGTGACTCTTAACCAAGGATTATGCAGTAGTTAAGGACACAGATTCAAGTTGTTTAGGGTGTGTCCTAAAGTGTCAGTGGCAGAATTTAAGTCTCTACTCTGGAAATTGTAGACCTGAGACAAACTACTTCCCTAAACGTCATTTCCTACGTCTGAGAAAGATAATAGAATCTACCTTGTAGTAGACTGAATAATACCATTGCCCCCAAATGTCCACATTCTACTCTCCAGAACCTGTGAATGTCACCTTAAATGGCAGAAGGCACTTTGCCAGTGGGATGAAAGTAATGGTTCTCAGATGGGAAGATTCTCCTGGACTACCTGGATGGGCCCAAATATAACCACTGGTGTTCTCGTAAGAGAGAGGCAGAGGGATTTTGTACTCCAAAGAGAATGTGATGACGAAGTTGGGGTTGCATTGATGTGGCCAGAAGTGAAGGAATGCTGGCGAGGAAACAAACAGATTCTCGCTTAGAGCCTCTAGAAGGAGGATGGATGGCCCTGTCGACTTCTGGTTTCAGCCCAGGGAAACTGGTTTTGGACCTCTGTCTTCCAGAACCATAAGAAAATAAGTGTGTTTTGTTAGAAGCAAGCACATTTGTAGTCATTTGTTACAGCAGCCATAGGGAACTAATGCCTACCTCATAGGAAGTAGTTCTCCAATGAAAATGTGTGACTGGAAACACACTTAGTGGCACGTGTGACACACACTAGTTACGCTACCGTAGGTCGTTCTTGGAAACTGAAGCCTTGGTTTTGAGAGATCATCAAAACCAGTACAATGGTTGCCATGTTTCTCCTTGTTCAGCCTGGTGACCAACCCGGTAGAGAGAGCTCCATCCTTTCCCACAGGACCCCACCTGTGGGTACGTAGAGGGAAGCGGTTATGTCTCCCTTAAGGCACCTTTTTCTTTTCCTTTCTACTTTTGTCTTCATTAATCTTCATCCAACTGACCTTTCTAAATTTTACAGAAAACAAAACCATTTCTCCATGGATTCAGATACTACCCCAAGTTAATATTCCAAACAAGTTCTTGTTCTTCCGGGTCTCATCACCAGAAATTTCTGAGCCTAACTCTACTCTAGTTTCTAAGATCACTCATTTTCTCATTTCTCCCTTCTCCTTTTAGTTCAGAGTCTTGTCAATTTAGTTCCTTCCCTAACCACAACTTACAGTACGGTGACACAGCAAAGTGATGAAAGTCTAGACGGTCTGGTTTTAATCCCGGGTTTTGCCACCTACTTACTGTGTGGCATTAGGCAAGCTCTTCAACGTCTCTGGGCCTCAGTTTCCCCCAGAAAAGTGAACTTTATGAATATTCCCTACCTCTAGGGTTGCCATTATGAGGAATAAGTGAGTTAATATTTGGTAAGCCCTTAGAATAGTACTTGTTATAGTCTAAGCACTACAGTTGTGCTTGTTAATAATAATAAATGAAATTCCAAGCGTATAACTTACTCAACTTTCTGTCATAACTTTGAAGTGTTGGTCTATCTGTTGGCTCACGTTGCAGGTAAATGAGTCGAGGCATGGGCTGAGGCATTGCTATCACTGGGTGGTGTGTTCCCAGAACTTGGAACAGCGGTGTGAAATGGATAGTGGTTCTATTGGAGACAGGGCAGACTGGAAAATGACAGCCTGGGAAGGAGGTGTGGTGTCCATAGCTTTGGTGTTAGAGGTGCTGCCTGCTGAAGCACCAGTGCCGGCCTAAGCCATAAATGGAGTGCTGGGGTAAAGAGGAGCAGGATGGAAGATGACAGCGTGGGAAGGAGGTGTGGTGTCCATAGGATCGGGGTCTGATGTGCTTCCTGCTGAAGCACCGATGCCCGCCAGGGCTGTAAATGGGGTGCTGGGGAAAACAGGAGCAGAATGGAAGATGACAGCGTGTGAAGGTGGTGTGGTGTCCATAGGTTCGGGGTCTGACGTGCTTCGTGCTGAAGCACCGATGCCCGCCAGGGCCGTAAATGGGGTGCTGGGGAAAACAGGAGCAGAATGGAAGAGGACAGCGTGTGAAGGAGGTGTGGTGTCCATAGCTTCCATATTAGAGGTACTGCCTGCCTGATCTGAGAGCAGAGAGTGAAAGTGGGAGAGCCTCTTCCTAGATTCTAACTCCTCTGAATTTATAGCACTGGCTCTGCCTGGCTTTATGACATATCCATTGTACGTGTCACAGAGAAAGTGCGGGCGGGGCAGGGGGTGATGCAGGGGTCACATGCAAGCCCAGCTGCTGGCTTAACCCCGGCCCAAAGGCAAAGGGCAGGGCCCCTTCTGGACTTTCTAGTGGCTGGGACTTCTGGCTGTGGGTGGCAGGTGTTTGGCACCAGATGGGCCACCATGCGGAGACTGTGGAAGCCTCCTCCAGAGCTCACCCTGCCTGGGGACTGGCTCTGTAGGCCCCTCAGCCCTGCGTATGTATCGGCCAGGCCTTCCCCACCACGGGGCCCAGAGGCCAGAGCCTGCTCAGACCTGAGGGCAGGAGGCAGCCAGAGCTTACCAGGGTGTGGGCCACCTCGTCCGCAGACCTCCCCAGCTCCTCTGCGAGACCTGGAGACAGGATCGCCTTCTCCAGGGCTGCTCAGCTGCCAGCATCACCATGAGCCAGGTGGCCAAGGTTTCTGAGCAGGAGATGCAGAGCCCTGATCCGACTGGATGCTGCAGCCCACGATGTCCCTTCCTGGCAGATAGGTTCTTTCTTCACTTCTGTTTTGAAATTTGGTAAAAGAACATTTAAACCTTGGCCTGTCCTTCAGGGTATATAGATGGTAGTGGCTTAGCCGGGATTCGATCCAAGCCTGTGTGATTCCAGAGCTTGTGCTCTGGACTGTGGTGCCTCCTTATCGTATATGCTTCATGTGTTACTTGTTTTTCGTTTTTTCTTGTAGTCCTTATGGTACTTAGCCCTAAGTGCCATACCTGTAACGAACAGCTACACTGCCCTGTAGGAGGTCTTCTTTTGTTCAACGCATGAATTGGTCATCCACCACACTGTGTTCTAATCTCAGAAGATACAGGTCAGGGAGCACCAGTTGTCAGCATGGCACCATTCCATATTTCTAACTGAGGCTTGAAGCCCGTATTTTCCCTTTGTCTAGTTTGAAGGATCCAGATATGTAAAGATGATATTCTAGATAAATCATGGGCTATTCTGAAAGAAATTCACCAGTGAATTGTTCCGTATGGATTAGAAGCCAGCTTCTCTGGCCTTCCTGGAGTATATCCAGTAAGGCGTCTCATTCATATCTAGAAAGCAAATATATCATTTATTGCAACTTCAGCGTGGAGCGATGTATTGGTATAAAGTACGATCAACACAGTTTGGTTATTGTGAGTATGACAGCTGGGTCCACTCTTTACTACCCATATGTAACTCTAGGGATTCTTATGCCCAAGAGAGGAGACGTACTCTTGGCTGTCTAGGACAAGGGAAGCATGTGTTGTTATTCAGGAGCTGGAAGCTTCAGCATGACAGGTAGGAATTGAACAATCCTGGTCTACACATCACTTGACCTTGCTTAAAACTTGTTTCTTTGGCTTGCTTCATTGGAGTGTTTTCTCCCTCCTGGGGCTGACATTGTCTGTTATGTATCACGCATGTGACATGTAGAAGTTTCAGAACCCAAAATCATATAAATCAGTAAAAATGTATATATATATATATATATATATATATATATATAAACCTATTGAAACACACACTGGGCATAATTCATATATTCCAAAATCACTTTGACCTTCTGCTCATGAGATTCTTTTTATGGTATGTCCCAGCAAATCTGGGCTTCCATCCCCAATAAAATTTGGGGTTGGAGGACACAAAAGCTTTTGCTCAGACCTAAATTCTGTCTGAAAACAAGGGAACTATTATAAGCCCTTTGTAACCTCTCCAACAGCAGAAATGATTTACAGCTGTGGCATTGAACCATAATTCCTCGATCTCATTTGAAAAGAGTCCAGTTAGAAACAGTGTCTTGATTTTTGTTTCTTTTGTTTCTTCCCTGTTTTCTTGTCTTGCTTACCAACAATCCATTGTAATTTATGAGTTAGTATGGCAGCAGGCTGAGTGTTCCCTGGAGCTCATTAAATGAAGTGTTTTTCCTAAAATGACGTTTGTCTCCTTGTTTTCAGCCCCTCTTCTTTCCTCTGCCCTTTACTATAACCAGAGCTCAGCAAAAGCTGAGTGACTTTGTGCAGACCTTACTTAGGCTCAGCCGTTTTTTCTTCATTATTTTATTCATGGCTCCTCCATTTCATTGCTTGCCTTCTCGAAATGTGTTGAAATCTTTCTGTGGTTGATGACTTCCAGAATATCTTGGCTTTTATTGGTTGATTAATTTTGGTATTTCTACAGTTTTATTTAGATATGGTTTCAGGAGGAACAGAAAGTAAATATATTTCCTAGTCTGCCATCTTGAGCTGAAAATCCCTGTGGATTTTAGCATCCAATGTTCCCATGGGAAAACACCCAACCATGGCCTTAATAGATGCAACACTCAAGATTTCAGCTTTTGTTGAGCAATCACTAAGGATTTCATATGTGGTCATTTCTAATGGGGAAATAATAACTATCTCAGGACGTTGATTTGAGGATTAAATTAGATAATGAACATGAAAATGCTTTGTAAGATTTAAAAATCAGTAAAAATGGTTTTTGTTATTATTTGATTTGTTGCTATTTCAACTTCACTTGACAGTTGTTTATGACCTTGCGTATGTGAGAAAATGTCCTCTGGGTTATTTGTCTGAAAGCCAGAATGTATTTTTCAATAGCTCAATGGAACTGGCATCATTTGTGAAGGTTAAGGGTGAAGGGGTAAATGTTTCTTGACACCTATCACTTTACAGTGTTTTCAGGAACTAACTGACTCATGTATTCCTCTTCCAAATTTGGTTGAGGACCTCCTACCAGCCACATGCTTTACGTCAGGTGTTGGAAAGCATTTTCTGGATTTGAAATATCTTAGGCTTTGTGGGCCATATACAGTTTCTGTATCTTCTCCTCTTCTTTCCTCTTCAACAAGCTTTCTAAACGTGAGAACCATTATTAGCTCACAGTCCCACAGATCCAGGCTGAGAGCCTGATTTGATTCGTGGCCATTATTTGCCAATTGCTGCTTTGCGTGTTCACTGAGGAGGGGGACCATGTTTGAGTAATCATTTCTTTGAATCAACTGTTGGTCTTCTGGGGCTTGTCCTTGCTCTCCTACAGTCTCTAATCAGCGTGACATCCAGAGAGATCTTGTTAAAACATAAGTCAGATCATGTCACTCAAATTTCTTCAGTGGCTTCTTCACAGAAAATGCAAAGTCCTCAGAGTGCCTCCACAGACCTAGAAATCTGGGCCTCTGTTTCCTCTCTGACTGTTTCATTCTCCTCTCCAATTTGCTCACTCTGTTTTCCACACGCTGACATCCTTTCTGCTCCTTGGGTACTCCAAACCTACTCTTGCCTCATTGACTTTCTGTCGCACGCCAGCCGCAGAAAGAGGATTTCACCGCCCAGGGTCAGAAGGGAAGGGGTGAGGACCTGAAGTAGCACTGACGAATGGGGTCAGAAGCCCATGGGGTCAGAAGGCTGCAATGAGAAGCCTACTCACCGCAACAAAGAATAGACCCCTGCTCGCCGAAACTAGAGAAAGCTCGCATGCAGCAATGAAGACCCAATGCAGCCAAAAATAAATAAATAAAACATAAAGTATAGAATGTTAAAAAAGCAACAAAAAAATCTATAAAGAATATTACGAGAATAGAATCACAGGCCAGTTTCACCTTTGAACATGCATGCAAAATGTGTAAAGAGAAGCACAAACTTTATCCATGGTATGTAAAACAATCGTATATCAGAATCAAAGTAGCTTTATTCTGGCAATGCAAAGTTGCTTTAATGTCCAAACATGAAACTGATCCCAGGAATGAATTAGAGTGGGGAAAGAAGTCATTTAAAACTGAAATCTTGGGACTTCCCTGGTGGTCCAGTATTTAGAACATGACGTTTTCACTGCTGGGGCCCTGGGGTCCAATCCCAGGTCAGGGAACTAAGATCCTGCAAGACATGAGGCAGGGCCCCGAAAAAAACAAAAAAAGGAAAGAAAGAAGTCTTAACCAGGAGAAGCACAAGATCGAATAAACATAACAGATAACACCTTATGAAAAGTAGGTGAAGATTATGGAATATTCTAAAATTTAAAACAAAAAGAAGGTTTCAAAGATTCAAAAGGATGTGACAAATATTGTACATAGGCAAAAATAAAATGAAATAAAATATACAAATGATGGGAACCCAAAATTCCAGATGCCCAAGTCCTGTCTCTGAAGAGTCTCATTCAATGGGTTCAGGATTTCCTCTATATTTAAAAACCTACAGGTGATTCTGGTACGATTCACAGACACAATGTAAAGCTTCTCTTTTACAGGAAAGAATACCAGATTATTTTGTTATCTTATAGTTATACTAACAGGTTGTACTATTGACGGATAAGTCTGCTGTCAAAATGCACCCCCACTAGGGGTAAAAAAAGGAACTAGTAGTCTCTACTGCTACTTGGTGGCAGCATGCATGTATTGCAAGGGCAATTATTGTAGCAATCCAAATTAGTGGAACATTGTAGAATTGGAAGACTACATACAGATCATCTAGTCAAGCTTCCAACTATTAAAGTTGTGAAAACTAAAGCCCATATAAATGAAATGATTTATCTCCAAAGAGCATTAGTGAAAGTATGAAATAAAAAATATCTCTGAACTTTTACTTTAGTGCTGTTTTTATTAATCTCAAGTATTAGCTTAAACTTCAGTGTGACAGATTTGGGATTGAATTGTTGCTCACGTTTACTGGTTGCGTGCCTTTTAGTAAGTTACTAAAACACTTTTCTTAAAAATAGACGTATTTATTTATTTATCTTTGGCTGCCTAGGCTCTTCGTTGCTGTGCGCGGGCTTTCTCTAGTTGCGGTGAGCGGGGGCTACTCTTTGTTGCAGTACGCGGGCTTCTCATTGTGGTGGCTTCTCGTTGTTGCTGAGCACGGGGTCTAGGCGCATGGGCTTCAGTAGCTGTGGTTCACGGGCTCTAGCATGCAGGCGCAGTAGTTGTGGCACATGGTCTTGGTTCCTCCGCGGCATGTGGGATCTTCCCGGACCAGGGCTCAAACGTGTGTCCCGTGCACTGGCAGGTGGATCCTTAACCACCGTGCCAACAGGGAAGCCCTACTAATACACTTTTAACTTTGTTTTTCACGTATGTAAAGTGGTGAGCCTTGACTGATATAGAATATGAGATAACCTAGCACTGTTCTTAACACATATATGTAGTTAAAATTTTTTGGCTCTCATCCCACTTAAACAGCCTCTATCCCCTTAATAATGAATGTGTCTTTCAGCTAGCAGAGCACCTCACAGCTGACCACATTCTGGCAAGAGATATAGGATTCTTTTTCTTACTGGGGGTTCTTTATACCTGATATTTGAAGTGCACTTAAACTTGAACAACTCTTGTTTATACTGTATTAATGGAGTTGATGGATGAATTTTAGAAAGTAATATGCAGGAATTGAGCTGCCTTACTCTCAAGAAATATAATTCGATAGTGGTGGCTAGAACGATAAACAGTGTTTGGACAGGGAGTCCATATTGGATGTGAACTTCCTGTACTCCCATTCGTCTATTAAGAATAAATAGAATCCTTTCAAAATGTGTTTTAAAGGGCAGTTATTTCTTTCTGCCTCATTTAAGTTACCTGCAAGAAAAAGACAATCTCCTACATCCTTGTTTAATAGGCTTTTAATACAAAGCAGATAATTTTTTGCAACATTTCCCAAACTTTTCATTATCCAATAGGCTGAGGCTTCTCAACGATTATCATTTCACAACAATATCTCCATCTTCAGCTTCTTTCAATGAATTGGCCTAATAGATGTGCCATTAAAACAGAGCTTCATTCTCAGCGTATTTTTAATTTTGTATTCAAAGAGTATGAAGGATTCAGCCATAACAGTGAGTGGATTTCTGATACATGCCACATGATGGATGCAATTAAGTGAAAGGAGTCAGTCATGAAAGGCTACATATTGTATGGTTCCATTTATATGAAATGTCCAGCAGTGGCAAATCCATACACACAGAAAAGATTCTACATTAGTGGTTGCCAGGGGTTTGGAAGAGAGGGAAATAGGGAATGACTCCTTAAAATGGGTGTAGGTTTCCTCTTGGTTGATGAAAATGTTTTGCAGCTAGGCAGTGGTGATAGTTGCGCAACATTGTGACAGTAGTAAATTCCACTGAATGGTACGGTGAATTGTAAAATGATCCAAATGGTGAATTTTGTGTTATGTTCCTTTTACTACAATAAATAGGAGAAAGAATTCGGGAAAGACTTAGAGTTTGGGAAACTAAGGTGAACTGGTCAAGAAAAAGACAGCTCTATTGTTCAGTTTTCTCTCAGCTCTCCCAGTGCATTAATCCTCAGCCAAAAGTAGCCTGAACTTGTAGATGATAGTCATTCAACACAGTCCAGGGAAAAGTAAATAAAATAAAACCCAACTCTTCTTCTTTAGCACATGTAGGAAAGGTTAACTTGCTGCTCAGCCACGTGGACATTCATGAAGACGTTTCACTTTAGGTGTCCTCTACTTCAGTACTTTACTCACTTGAGCTCATTCACACATGTAGGCAACAGCATTCCTTAATTCGATGGAATCTGTAGTACTGGTTGTGATCGGTCTCATGGAAAGAAAAGGAAAGGTGGCGCGGAAGCCAAGGGAAGAGATTTTCAAGACAGAGACGTTGTTTAAGATCTAACTCGGCTTGGCGGTCACAAAGATAAGGATTGAGAAGTAGTGCCCTGGACTTGTCAACGGAGAAATCATTGGGGGCTTCAAGGAGATCAGTTTCACGAGAGTAGGGGGGCAGAAACCAGACCGCAGTGTGGATGGGAGGGGAGAAATGGGGGGCAAGTCAAGAAATTGATGGCAAAGGGAAAGAAGGGACGGGTGGATAGGAGCACAGGAGAATGGAATGGAGGAGAGCATTTCCTTGTGGCTCTTTAATATGGCTGGGAGGGGCCAACAGAGAAGGAGAGCGTGAAGATGTAGGAAGAGGGGGTGGCATCCCGAGCCCAAGGAGGACTGGCCCCTGTCTTCACCTCCCACCAGCTGGATGTTCCCTCCCTCTAGCTTTCCACGTAGGCTGTGGAAGTTGCCCCTTGCCTCCTTGGATCAGCCGCCCTTGATTCGTTCGTCCTTTTCTTATTTCTCAGCACATCTGGGTCATACGTTATGTGAAGACAAACAAATCACCACTGATACTTAATTTTCTTGAAAAATCCCCAGGCAGGTACCATTTTGGAGAACTACATATTGTACCTCAGCAAGCCAAAGTAGCCCATTTTTCCTCTCTCATTGGGAGAGATTGCTGTTTCTTGGAGAACCTGATGAAGAGGGTGACTCGCACTTAGGAATAACGTTGCTTGAAAAGTGCAAAAGGTGAGGTAGTTTGGCTCTGAGGGGCCTCTGAGGCCTGAGACTTCCTGAGAGATGGCAGACTTACAGCTCCCATTTCCCTCTGCCCCTGGGCTATGAGCTCATCAAATGAGATGGTAAATAAAGTCACTGACATGGTTTAAAGGATAATTTAGTTCTCTCTTGTTCACTCAGAGCAAATTGAATGGGATTTGCATACAACATATGGATGAAATATCCATACGATGTGGCTTGACCATATCCTCATGGTTCCCCTTCCCTTTTCTACATCTGGCCCCTTTAGCTCTGCAGACTTAACCCCACACCATCAGTCCACCCAGTCGGTCCGCTGAACGTCTTTTCCTCCTTCGCATCTGGTCGTTGTCATCACCTTGTTCTCCACTACCGCCTCCTGAAGTAGCTGTTAGGTCCAGGGAGGTTGGTTCACTGTGAGCAAGTAACTGTCAACTCCATGGACAGGTGGAAGTGACTTGGCAGCCGGGATGCGCCCATCCTGAGTTCATTATACCCATGAGGGTCAAGGAGAATGGGGATGCAGCTGGTCTGCAGAGCCCCGGCAGTTCTGAGACACATGCTCCTGGATCCACACGTTGCTCCATATCCAGCCTTGCCTTTCTTTGTTCTCTCTCTTGACTCCATCCAGGTTTCTGCTCTCCTTGTCCCTTTGGGGAGGGAGGCCAGTACCAGCCCAGGTGTAGTCCCCCAAAGCTTCCTACTTCCAAGCGTTACGTAGGCTTGTATATCCACTTGCTTGGGTTGCCCTGGCATTCGTGCCAACAGGTTGACTGGTTTATGCCCTAGGCTCTCTTTTCTGGCAAGAATGTGCCTAAAAATCTCCATCTCTGGTTTGGTGGCCCCTAAAAATTCCCAGTCAGTTTTGGTGAGGGGACACTTGGTGACAGTGTTGTCTTTCGAAATGAGTAGTTCCGTTACCGACAATCCTTTGCTCCCCATACATTATTTATAAGGTTTCCCTGTTTGTATGTGCAAACTATTTGTGTGTATATTTGGAGAAATACATTGTACAGGCCTCTTTTTTATTTCTTCCACACACCCTAGAGATGTCATAGAGGCAGTAAATATGTCCAACTTTTTGAGAAATTGGAACAATCAAGACTTACCTGTATGGAATGCTGTTAATGATGTCAATTCCCGCGACAGTACCTTTCATCTGACACACTTAGGGACTGTTAACAGATTAAAAGCAGTAAAAGATGCGGATAGAGAGAATTTTCATTATCTTGTGCTCTGAAATCTTGGATTTTCATTGGTTTCCATGGGCCTGAAAATGGATTTTCTTTAGTAGGGACATAGAAGCCTCTAGCGGTATTCTTAATAACGCAAGGTGAGTTATAAGCAATCATCTGATGGAGGGTAAATGTACCACAGTCCAGTTTAAGAAAAATACAATATAAAAGTCTTACCATGGAAGAAAATCTTTATATGATCTTTTGAAAAAAAAAGCTTCAAGAAACAAAAAGACATGACACCATATTCAGTTTAAAGTCAGTGACTTGTAAGCAAGGCAAAGCAAAGACAGTCTGATTAAGGCCGTTGCATTGTTCTGGCATTTTTTAGGTCTCACCCATTTCTGTGGCCTTTTTAGAACCTAAGCTTCTAGGGCACAGAGAACTTCATCTTGACGTAGGGCTGAGCAAATGCACGGAGCATTTCTCAATAAGTAGGCATTAAATTCTTAGTCCAGAAGGATCCTTGAGATGACCTCTCTTTACTCCTTGGTAGAACTGTTTTAACCATCCCCCGAAAACAGATTTTTTTCTTTAAATCTCAAAATTCAGAGATTCCACAATCAGAAGTTACTTCTCATATTGCCTTGTGGTCTACTGTGGGCATCTGTCGAATGGTGTGAACTCTGCGTGGGGAGCATGGCCTACCCTCCAGGCCCACGGTTTGGGCTGCGGTGGTGCCATGCTGTGCTCAGGGGCCTTCTGTTTTGGAAGTCTGGGCTCCAGTGAGCCTTGGTCATGTTCTCTTATGGAACCTTGGGTGCTAGACCACTCTGACCCTCAGTCTCATTTTCAGGTTCTGGGGAGGATTAAATGAGCTCATGGGATATCCAGGTGACTGAGGCAGAGTCGGCTCGGGATGAATCTTTGCTTCGTTTTCATTAGCTGCGGAGAAGACGATGACAGCTTGGTGCCTCTCCAACTTTAATATGGGTATGCCTCTCTTGGGGATCTTGTTAAATGCAGGCTGGTATTCAGTAGTTCTGGGTGGGGCCTGGATTCGGTGCTTCTAACAAGCTCCTAGGTGAGGGTGACGCTGAGGGCAAGGGTTTGGCACCTGTGTTTCTCCCTTTCCGGAAGAGCAGGATGTCTGCCCCACCCCCACCCCGAGAGGAGAAAACATCCGCAATGTGACTACTAGGAACCAGCTTCCCTCACATGCAAGGGTCCTGTACCACTGCTCCCAACCATTCTGTCTGAGGCGCAGCAAGTCAAAACACTGAAATGTTGAGGTTTGCAGCAAAGAGGAGGTTTATTCACAGGGCAGCCAAGCGAGGACGTGACGTGACAATAGGTCTCAACTCTGCCTCCCCAAAGGCAAGGGGCTTTGGGTATCTGTGGGATAAAGAATAAAGAAGCAGGGCAGTATGAGGCACGGGGAGCATGGGGAAAGGTGATTGGAAAAACGTGTGCTCATCATTGTTCTGAGCTGGCATAACTAGGCTACAGGCCTCAGCACATTCTCAGGCTGGAGTTTTCGGCCCTCTGATGGCAGGAGGTCAAAAGGCACTTGCCCAGGTGGAAGATCGGTGGTCCTCTCCAATCTAAACCAGCTCAGCCTAACCAGGCACAGCTGATTCCAAGTTCCTGGACGATCAGGGGGCAAACATCTTATTGCTTATGCTACATGCTACTTGGAGGACGTGCAGGTGTTCAAGCTACCTTGATGAGTGAAGACGGGATTTGACTAATCATGACACCTTGTTTCACCTCCAGGCGAGCAGAAGAGAGCTGTAGGCTGAGTCTGGCTCCTGGCACCTGGAATTGGAGGCAGGTGGTTTAAAAACGGGCTCTCCCACCCTCTGTGTGATATTAGGTAGATAGACTATTGAACCTTCCTGTGCCTATTTCTCCACAAGCAGCATGGGGACACTCAGAGTCCCTCTCTTGGGGGCTGTTATGGGGGTTCAGTGAGATATAGATGCATGCACAGGCACACGGGAGACACCCAGTGTGTGTTCCCTTCGTGCTTATTTTTATTAGGACACCAGTATTGTTAGAAGATTTCTGGTTTGGACAACAAATTAGATAGGTGGTCATTGCTATAGTTTATGTGAGAGCAATTCACATTGCCATTTGCAAAAAAGTAGTTGGTTGTCCAATGGGGATTATAAACATCCGTTTAACATGAGCTACTGAACAGATAGTTCACACAGTAAGTACTTTATTTAAAATCAATTCTCTTTGTTTTCTTAAGCAATTGTTAACTCCCAATTTCGTGAGTACTACCAAGTAAGTCACTTGAAAATCATCTAGAGCAATCTATTTCACTTAGCAAGCCTAAAGCTATAGTTCAACCATTTTATTTACTGTTCTATGACAAAAATTACTCTAAACAGCTATTCCCTGGATAAGTAATCAGCTAAAGCTAGTTGGACTGACTAAATCGATTTACTGAGTTAATAAGCCAGTTGTTTTAGAATAGGTCGAATGCATATTTCTCATCCATTCTGCATTAAACTGTTTCCCATTCGTACATACCCACGTTCCTACTTCTGTGCTGTAGGGCTTGGCTGAACTACACCTGCCTTCAGTGAAACTTTTCTCTCCTGCACAATTGGAGATAATTTTAGTCTCCTCGTGACTCCCACGGGGTTACCTCTGTTGTGACACTTGACTCTTTGGTGGCATATTTTATTTGAAAAAGCCTTCCGTTACTCCGGGCACGTCAAACAGTAAATGCTTTCTCTTCGTAAACCTGCATAACAATTTTCTGAACTCTTCTGCTCTGGGCAAGATTCATCAGTACACCAGGCAAACATAGTGAAAGAGGAGACAGTACTTGTGTTGTATTCAATTGGGTCTTGATACCTAAGTGTGACTCTTAACCAAGGATTATGCAGTAGTTAAGGACACAGATTCAAGTTGTTTAGGGTGTGTCCTAAAGTGTCAGTGGCAGAATTTAAGTCTCTACTCTGGAAATTGTAGACCTGAGACAAACTACTTCCCTAAACGTCATTTCCTACGTCTGAGAAAGATAATAGAATCTACCTTGTAGTAGACTGAATAATACCATTGCCCCCAAATGTCCACATTCTACTCTCCAGAACCTGTGAATGTCACCTTAAATGGCAGAAGGCACTTTGCCAGTGGGATGAAAGTAATGGTTCTCAGATGGGAAGATTCTCCTGGACTACCTGGATGGGCCCAAATATAACCACTGGTGTTCTCATAAGAGAGAGGCAGAGGGATTTTGTACTCCAAAGAGAATGTGATGACGAAGTTGGGGTTGCATTGATGTGGCCAGAAGTGAAGGAATGCTGGCGAGGAAACAAACAGATTCTCGCTTAGAGCCTCTAGAAGGAGGATGGATGGCCCTGTCGACTTCTGGTTTCAGCCCAGGGAAACTGGTTTTGGACCTCTGTCTTCCAGAACCATAAGAAAATAAGTGTGTTTTGTTAGAAGCAAGCACATTTGTAGTCATTTGTTACAGCAGCCATAGGGAACTAATGCCTACCTCATAGGAAGTAGTTCTCCAATTAAAATGTGTGACTGGAAACACACTTAGTGGCACGTGTGACACACACTAGTTATGCTACCGTAGGTTGTTCTTGGAAACTGAAGCCTTGGTTTTGAGAGATCATCAAAACCAGTACAATGGTTGCCATGTTTCTCCTTGTTCAGCCTGGTGACCAACCCGGTAGAGAGAGCTCCATCCTTTCCCACAGGACCCCACCTGTGGGTACGTAGAGGGAAGCGGTTATGTCTCCCTTAAGGCACCTTTTTCTTTTCCTTTCTACTTTTGTCTTCATTAATCTTCATCCAACTGACCTTTCTAAATTTTACAGAAAACAAAACCATTTCTCCATGGATTCAGATACTACCCCAAGTTAATATTCCAAACAAGTTCTTGTTCTTCCGGGTCTCATCACCAGAAATTTCTGAGCCTAACTCTACTCTAGTTTCTAGGATCACTCATTTTCTCATTTCTCCCTTCTCCTTTTAGTTCAGAGTCTTGTCAATTTAGTTCCTTCCCTAACCACAACTTACAGTACGGTGACACAGCAAAGTGATGAAAGTCTAGACGGTCTGGTTTTAATCCCGGGTTTTGCCACCTACTTACTGTGTGGCATTAGGCAAGCTCTTCAACGTCTCTGGGCCTCAGTTTCCCCCAGAAAAGTGAACTTTATGAATATTCCCTACCTCTAGGGTTGCCATTATGAGGAATAAGTGAGTTAATATTTGGTAAGCCCTTAGAATAGTACTTGTTATAGTCTAAGCACTACAGTTGTGCTTGTTAATAATAATAAATGAAATTCCAAGCGTATAACTTACTCAACTTTCTGTCATAACTTTGAAGTGTTGGTCTATCTGTTGGCTCACGTTGCAGGTAAATGAGTCGAGGCATGGGCTGAGGCATTGCTATCACTGGGTGGTGTGTTCCCAGAACTTGGAACAGCGGTGTGAAATGGGTAGTGGTTCTATTGGAGACAGGGCAGACTGGAAAATGACAGCCTGGGAAGGAGGTGTGGTGTCCATAGCTTTGGTGTTAGAGGTGTTGCCTGCTGAAGCACCAGTGCCGGCCTAAGCCGTAAATGGGGTGCTGGGGTAAAGAGGAGCAGGATGGAAGATGACAGCGTGGGAAGGAGGTGTGGTGTCCATAGGATCGGGGTCTGACGTGCTTCCTGCTGAAGCACCGATGCCGGCCAGGGCCGTAAATGGGGTGCTGGGGAAAACAGGAGCAGAACGGAAGATGACAGCGTGTGAAGGAGGTGTGGTGTCCATAGGTTCGGGGTCTGACGTGCTTTGTGCTGAAGCACCGATGCCTGCCAGGGCCGTAAATGGGGTGCTGGGGAAAACAGGAGCAGAATGGAAGAGGACAGCGTGTGAAGGAGGTGTGGTGTCCATAGCTTCCATATTAGAGGTACTGCCTGCCTGATCTGAGAGCAGAGAGTGAAAGTGGGAGAGCCTCTTCCTAGATTCTAACTCCTCTGAATTTATAGCACTGGCTCTGCCTGGCTTTATGACATATCCATTGTACATGTCACAGAGAAAGTGCGGGCGGGGCAGGGGGTGAGGCAGGGGTCACATGCAAGCCCAGCTGCTGGCTTAACCCTGGCCCAAAGGCAAAGGGCAGGGCCCCTTCTGGACTTTCTAGTGGCTGGGACTTCTGGCTGTGGGTGGCAGGTGTTTGGCACCAGATGGGCCACCATGCGGAGACTGTGGAAGCCTCCTCCAGAGCTCACCCTGCCTGGGGACTGGCTCTGCAGGCCCCTCAGCCCTGCGTATGTATCGGCCAGGCCTTCCCCACCACGGGGCCCAGAGGCCAGAGCCTGCTCAGACCTGAGGGCAGGAGGCAGCCAGAGCTTACCAGGGTGTGGGCCACCTTGTCCGCAGACCTTCCCAGCTCCTCTGCGAGACCTGGAGACAGGATCGCCTTCTCCAGGGCTGCTCAGCTGCCAGCATCACCATGAGCCAGGTGGCCAAGGTTTCTGAGCAGGAGATGCAGAGCCCTGATCCGACTGGATGCTGCAGCCCACGATGTCCCTTCCTGGCAGATAGGTTCTTTCTTCACTTCTGTTTTGAAATTTGGTAAAAGAACATTTAAACCTTGGCCTGTCCTTCAGGGTATATAGATGGTAGTGGCTTAGCCGGGATTCGATCCAAGCCTGTGTGATTCCAGAGCTTGTGCTCTGGACTGTGGTGCCTCCTTATCGTATATGCTTCATGTGTTACTTGTTTTTCTTTTTTTCTTGTAGTCCTTATGGTACTTAGCCCTAAGTGCCATAATTGTAACGAACAGCTACACTGCCCTGTAGGAGGTCTTCTTTTGTTCAACGCATGAATTGGTCATCCACCACACTGTGTTCTAATCTCAGAAGATACAGGTCAGGGAGCACCAGTTGTCAGCATGGCACCATTCCATATTTCTAACTGAGGCTTGAAGCCCGTATTTTCCCTTTGTCTAGTTTGAAGGATCCAGATATGTAAAGATGATATTCTAGATAAATCATGGGCTATTCTGAAAGAAATTCACCAGTGAATTGTTCCATATGGATTAGAAGCCAGCTTCTCTGGCCTTCCTGGAGTATATCCAGTAAGGCGTCTCATTCATGTCTAGAAAGCAAATATATCATTTATTGCAACTTCAGCGTGGAGCGATGTATTGGTATAAAGTACGATCAACACAGTTTGGTTATTGTGAGTATGACAGCTGGGTCCACTCTTTACTACCCATATGTAACTCTAGGGATTCTTATGCCCAAGAGAGGAGACGTACTCTTGGCTGTCTAGGACAAGGGAAGCATGTGTTGTTATTCAGGAGCTGGAAGCTTCAGCATGACAGGTAGGAATTGAACAATCCTGGTCTACACATCACTTGACCTTGCTTAAAACTTGTTTCTTTGGCTTGCTTCATTGGAGTGTTTTCTCCCTCCTGGGGCTGACATTGTCTGTTATGTATCACGCATGTGACATGTAGAAGTTTCAGAACCCAAAATCATATAGATCAGTAAAAATGTATATATATATATATATATATATATATATATATATATATATATATATATATATATATATAACCTATTGAAACACACACTGGGCATAATTCATATATTCCAAAATCAGTTTGACCCTGTGCTCATGAGATTCTTTTTATGGTATGTCCCAGCAAATCTGGGCTTCCATCCCCAATAAAATTTGGGGTTGGAGGACACAAAAGCTTTTGCTCAGACCTAAATTCTGTCTGAAAACAAGGGAACTATTATAAGCCCTTTGTAACCTCTCCAACAGCAGAAATGATTTACAGCTGTGGCATTGAACCATAATTCCTCGATCTCATTTGAAAAGAGTCCAGTTAGAAACAGTGTCTTGATTTTTGTTTCTTTTGTCTCTTCCCTGTTTTCTTGTCTTGCTTACCAACAATCCATTGAAATTTATGAGTTAGTATGGCAGCAGGCTGAGTGTTCCCTGGAGCTCATTAAATGAAGTGTTTTTCCTAAAATGACGTTTGTCTCCTTGTTTTCAGCCCCTCTTCTTTCCTCTGCCCTTTACTATAACCAGAGCTCAGCAAAAGCTGAGTGACTTTGTGCAGACCTTACTTAGGCTCAGCCGTTTTTTCTTCATTATTTTATTCATGGCTCCTCCATTTCATTGCTTGCCTTCTCGAAATGTGTTGAAATCTTTCTGTGGTTGATGACTTCCAGAATATCTTGGCTTTTATTGGTTGATTAATTTTGGTATTTCTACAGTTTTATTTAGATATGGTTTCAGGAGGAACAGAAAGTAAATATATTTCCTAGTCTGCCATCTTGAGCTGAAAATCCCTGTGGATTTTAGCATCCAATGTTCCCATGGGAAAACACCCAACCATGGCCTTAATAGATGCAACACTCAAGATTTCAGCTTTTGTTGAGCAATCACTAAGGATTTCATATGTGGTCATTTCTAATGGGGAAATAATAACTATCTCAGGACGTTGATTTGAGGATTAAATTAGATAATGAACATGAAAATGCTTTGTAAGATTTAAAAATCAGTAAAAATGGTTTTTGTTATTATTTGATTTGTTGCTATTTCAACTTCACTTGACAGTTGTTTATGACCTTGCGTATGTGAGAAAATGTCCTCTGGGTTATTTGTCTGAAAGCCAGAATGTATTTTTCAATAGCTCAATGGAACTGGCATCATTTGTGAAGGTTAAGGGTGAAGGGGTAAATGTTTCTTGACACCTGTCACTTTACAGTGTTTTCAGGAACTAACTGACTCATGTATTCCTCTTCCAAATTTGGTTGAGGACCTCCTACCAGCCACATGCTTTACGTCAGGTGTTGGAAAGCATTTTCTGGATTTGAAATATCTTAGGCTTTGTGGGCCATATACAGTTTCTGTAGCTTCTCCTCTTATTTCCTCTTCAACAAGCTTTCTAAACGTGAGAACCATTATTAGCTCACAGTCCCACAGATCCAGGCTGAGAGCCTGATTTGATTCATGGCCATTATTTGCCAATTCCTGCTCTGCATGTTCACTGAGGAGGGGGACCATGTTTGAGAAATCATTTCTTTGAATCAACTGTTGGTCTTCTGGGGCTTGTCCTTGCTCTCCTACAGTCTCTAATCAGCGTGACATCCAGAGAGATCTTGTTAAAACATAAGTCAGATCATGTCACTCAAATTTCTTCAGAAAATGCAAAGTCCTCAGAGTGCCTCCACAGACCTAGAAATCTGGGCCTCTGTTTCCTCTCTGACTGTTTCATTCTCCTCTCCAATTTGCTCACTCTGTTTTCCACACGCTGACATCCTTTCTGCTCCTTGGGTACTCCAAACTTACTCTTGCCTCATTGACTTTCTGCCGCACGCCAGCCGCAGAAAGAGGATTTCACCGCCCAGGGTCAGAAGGGAAGGGGTGAGGACCTGAAGTAGCACTGACGAATGGGGTCAGAAGCCCATGGGGTCAGAAGGCTGCAATGAGAAGCCTACTCACCGCAACAAAGAATAGACCCCTGCTCGCCGAAACTAGAGAAAGCTCGCATGCAGCAATGAAGACCCAATGCAGCCAAAAATAAATAAATAAAACATAAAGTATAGAATGTTAAAAAAGCAACAAAAAAATCTATAAAGAATATTACGAGAATAGAATCACAGGCCAGTTTCTCCTTTGAACATGCATGCAAAATGTGTAAAGAGAAGCACAAACTTTATCCATGGTATGTAAAACAATCGTATATCAGAATCAAAGTAGCTTTATTCTGGCAATGCAAAGTTGCTTTAATGTCCAAACATGAAACTGATCCCAGGAATGAATTAGAGTGGGGAAAGAAGTCATTTAAAACTGAAATCTTGGGACTTCCCTGGTGGTCCAGTATTTAGAACATGACGTTTTCACTGCTGGGGCCCTGGGGTCCAATCCCAGGTCAGGGAACTAAGATCCTGCAAGACATGAGGCAGGGCCCCGAAAAAAACAAAAAAAGGAAAGAAAGAAGTCTTAACCAGGAGAAGCACAAGATCGAATAAACATAACAGATAACACCTTATGAAAAGTAGGTGAAGATTATGGAATATTCTAAAATTTAAAACAAAAAGAAGGTTTCAAAGATTCAAAAGGATGTGACAAATATTGTACATAGGCAAAAATAAAATGAAATAAAATATACAAATGATGGGAACCCAAAATTCCAGATGCCCAAGTCCTGTCTCTGAAGAGTCTCATTCAATGGGTTCAGGATTTCCTCTATATTTAAAAACCTACAGGTGATTCTGGTACGATTCACAGACACAATGTAAAGCTTCTCTTTTACAGGAAAGAATACCAGATTATTTTGTTATCTTATAGTTATACTAACAGGTTGTACTATTGACGGATAAGTCTGCTGTCAAAATGCACCCCCACTAGGGGTAAAAAAAGGAACTAGTAGTCTCTACTGCTACTTGGTGGCAGCATGCATGTATTGCAAGGGCAATTATTGTAGCAATCCAAATTAGTGGAACATTGTAGAATTGGAAGACTACATACAGATCATCTAGTCAAGCTTCCAACTATTAAAGTTGTGAAAACTAAAGCCCATATAAATGAAATGATTTATCTCCAAAGAGCATTAGTGAAAGTATGAAATAAAAAATATCTCTGAACTTTTACTTTAGTGCTGTTTTTATTAATCTCAAGTATTAGCTTAAACTTCAGTGTGACAGATTTGGGATTGAATTGTTGCTCACGTTTACTGGTTGCGTGCCTTTTAGTAAGTTACTAAAACACTTTTCTTAAAAATAGACGTATTTATTTATTTATCTTTGGCTGCCTAGGCTCTTCGTTGCTGTGCGCGGGCTTTCTCTAGTTGCGGTGAGCGGGGGCTACTCTTTGTTGCAGTACGCGGGCTTCTCATTGTGGTGGCTTCTCGTTGTTGCTGAGCACGGGGTCTAGGTGCATGGGCTTCAGTAGCTGTGGTTCACGGGCTCTAGCATGCAGGCGCAGTAGTTGTGGCACATGGTCTTGGTTCCTCCGCGGCATGTGGGATCTTCCCGGACCAGGGCTCAAACGTGTGTCCCGTGCACTGGCAGGTGGATCCTTAACCACCGTGCCAACAGGGAAGCCCTACTAATACACTTTTAACTTTGTTTTTCACGTATGTAAAGTGGTGAGCCTTGACTGATATAGAATATGAGATAACCTAGCACTGTTCTTAACACATATATGTAGTTAAAATTTTTTGGCTCTCATCCCACTTAAACAGCCTCTATCCCCTTAATAATGAATGTGTCTTTCAGCTAGCAGAGCACCTCACAGCTGACCACATTCTGGCAAGAGATATAGGATTCTTTTTCTTACTGGGGGTTCTTTATACCTGATATTTGAAGTGCACTTAAACTTGAACAACTCTTGTTTATACTGTATTAATGGAGTTGATGGATGAATTTTAGAAAGTAATATGCAGGAATTGAGCTGCCTTACTCTCAAGAAATATAATTCGATAGTGGTGGCTAGAACGATAAACAGTGTTTGGACAGGGAGTCCATATTGGATGTGAACTTCCTGTACTCCCATTCGTCTATTAAGAATAAATAGAATCCTTTCAAAATGTGTTTTAAAGGGCAGTTATTTCTTTCTGCCTCATTTAAGTTACCTGCAAGAAAAAGACAATCTCCTACATCCTTGTTTAATAGGCTTTTAATACAAAGCAGATAATTTTTTGCAACATTTCCCAAACTTTTCATTATCCAATTGGCTGAGGCTTCTCAACGATTATCATTTCACAACAATATCTCCATCTTCAGCTTCTTTCAATGAATTGGCCTAATAGATGTGCCATTAAAACAGAGCTTCATTCTCAGCGTATTTTTAATTTTGTATTCAAAGAGTATGAAGGATTCAGCCATAACAGTGAGTGGATTTCTGATACATGCCACATGATGGATGCAATTAAGTGAAAGGAGTCAGGCATGAAAGGCTACATATTGTATGGTTCCATTTATATGAAATGTCCAGCAGTGGCAAATCCATACACACAGAAAAGATTCTACATTAGTGGTTGCCAGGGGTTTGGAAGAGAGGGAAATAGGGAATGACTCCTTAAAATGGGTGTAGGTTTCCTCTTGGTTGATGAAAATGTTTTGCAGCTAGGCAGTGGTGATAGTTGCGCAACATTGTGACAGTAGTAAATTCCACTGAATGGTACAGTGAATTGTAAAATGATCCAAATGGTGAATTTTGTGTTATGTTCCTTTTACTACAATAAAAAGGAGAAAGAATTCGGGAAAGACTTAGAGTTTGGGAAACTAAGGTGAACTGGTCAAGAAAAAGACAGCTCTATTGTTCAGTTTTCTCTCAGCTCTCCCAGTGCATTAATCCTCAGCCAAAAGTAGCCTGAACTTGTAGATGATAGTCATTCAACACAGTCCAGGGAAAAGTAAATAAAATAAAACCCAACTCTTCTTCTTTAGCACATGTAGGAAAGGTTAACTTGCTGCTCAGCCACGTGGACATTCATGAAGACGTTTCACTTTAGGTGTCCTCTACTTCAGTACTTTACTCACTTGAGCTCATTCACACATGTAGGCAACAGCATTCCTTAATTCGATGGAATCTGTAGTACTGGTTGTGATCGGTCTCATGGAAAGAAAAGGAAAGGTGGCGCGGAAGCCAAGGGAAGAGATTTTCAAGACAGAGACGTTGTTTAAGATCTAACTCGGCTTGGCGGTCACAAAGATAAGGATTGAGAAGTAGTGCCCTGGACTTGTCAACGGAGAAATCATTGGGGGCTTCAAGGAGATCAGTTTCACGAGAGTAGGGGGGCAGAAACCAGACCGCAGTGTGGATGGGAGGGGAGAAATGGGGGGCAAGTCAAGAAATTGATGGCAAAGGGAAAGAAGGGAGGGGTGGATAGGAGGACAGGAGAATGGAATGGAGGAGAGCATTTCCTTGTGGCTCTTTAATATGGCTGGGAGGGGCCAACAGAGAAGGAGAGCGTGAAGATGTAGGAAGAGGGGGTGGCATCCCGAGCCCAAGGAGGACTGGCCCCTGTCTTCAGCTCCCACCAGCTGGATGTTCCCTCCCTCTAGCTTTCCACGTAGGCTGTGGAAGTTGCCCCTTGCCTCCTTGGATCAGCCGCCCTTGATTCGTTCGTCCTTTTCTTATTTCTCAGCACATCTGGGTCATACGTTATGTGAAGACAAACAAATCACCACTGATACTTAATTTTCTTGAAAAATCCCCAGGCAGGTACCATTTTGGAGAACTACATATTGTAGCTCAGCAAGCCAAAGTAGCCCATTTTTCCTCTCTCATTGGGAGAGATTGCTGTTTCTTGGAGAACCTGATGAAGAGGGTGACTCGCACTTAGGAATAACGTTGCTTGAAAAGTGCAAAAGGTGAGGTAGTTTGGCTCTGAGGGGCCTCTGAGGCCTGAGACTTCCTGAGAGATGGCAGACTCACAGCTCCCATTTCCCTCTGCACCTGGGCTATGAGCTCATCAAATGAGATGGTAAATAAAGTCACTGACATGGTTTAAAGGATAATTTAGTTCTCTCTTGTTCACCCAGAGCAAATTGAATGGGATTTGCATACAACATATGGATGAAATATCCATACGATGGGGCTTGACCATATCCTCATGGTTCCCCTTCCTTTTTCTACATCTGGCCCCTTTAGCTCTGCAGACTTAACCCCACACCATCAGTCCACCCAGTCGGTCCGCTGAACGTCTTTTCCTCCTTCGCATCTGGTCGTTGTCATCACCTTGTTCTCCACTACCGCCTCCTGAAGTAGCTGTTAGGTCCAGGGAGGTTGGTTCACTGTGAGCAAGTAACTGTCAACTCCATGGACAGGTGGAAGTGACTTGGCAGCCGGGATGCGCCCATCCTGAGTTCATTATACCCATGAGGGTCAAGGAGAATGGGGATGCAGCTGGTCTGCAGAGCCCCGGCAGTTCTGAGACACATGCTCCTGGATCCACACGTTGCTCCATATCCAGCCTTGCCTTTCTTTGTTCTCTCTCTTGACTCCATCCAGGTTTCTGCTCTCCTTGTCCCTTTGGGGAGGGAGGCCAGTACCAGCCCAGGTGTAGTCCCCCAAAGCTTCCTACTTCCAAGCGTTACGTAGGCTTGTATATCCACTTGCTTGGGTTGCCCTGGCATTCGTGCCAACAGGTTGACTGGTTTATGCCCTAGGCTCTCTTTTCTGGCAAGAATGTGCCTAAAAATCTCCATCTCTGGTTTGGTGGCCCCTAAAAATTCCCAGTCAGTTTTGGTGAGGGGACACTTGGTGACAGTGTTGTCTTTCGAAATGAGTAGTTCCGTTACCGACAATCCTTTGCTCCCCATACATTATTTATAAGGTTTCCCTGTTTGTATGTGCAAACTATTTGTGTGTATATTTGGAGAAATACATTGTACAGGCCTCTTTTTTATTTCTTCCACACACCCTAGAGATGTCATAGAGGCAGTAAATATGTCCAACTTTTTGAGAAATTGGAACAATCAAGACTTACCTGTATGGAATGCTGTTAATGATGTCAATTCCCGCGACAGTACCTTTCATCTGACACACTTAGGGACTGTTAACAGATTAAAAGCAGTAAAAGATGCGGATAGAGAGAATTTTCATTATCTTGTGCTCTGAAATCTTGGATTTTCATTGGTTTCCATGGGCCTGAAAATGGATTTTCTTTAGTAGGGACATAGAAGCCTCTAGCGGTATTCTTAATAACGCAAGGTGAGTTATAAGCAATCATCTGATGGAGGGTAAATGTACCACAGTCCAGTTTAAGAAAAATACAATATAAAAGTCTTACCATGGAAGAAAATCTTTATATGATCTTTTGAAAAAAAAAACTTCAAGAAACAAAAAGACATGACACCATATTCAGTTTAAAGTCAGTGACTTGTAAGCAAGGCAAAGCAAAGACAGTCTGATTAAGGCCGTTGCATTGTTCTGGCATTTTTTAGGTCTCACCCATTTCTGTGGCCTTTTTAGAACCTAAGCTTCTAGGGCACAGAGAACTTCATCTTGACGTAGGGCTGAGCAAATGCACGGAGCATTTCTCAATAAGTAGGCATTAAATTCTTAGTCCAGAAGGAGCCTTGAGATGATCTCTCTTTACTCCTTGGTAGAACTGTTTTAACCATCCCCCGAAAACAGATTTTTTTCTTTAAATCTCAAAATTCAGAGATTCCACAATCAGAAGTTACTTCTCATATTGCCTTGTGGTCTACTGTGGGCATCTGTTGAATGGTGTGAACTCTGCGTGGGGAGCATGGCCTACCCTCCAGGCCCACGGTTTGGGCTGCGGTGGTGCCATGCTGTGCTCAGGGGCCTTCTGTTTTGGAAGTCTGGGCTCCAGTGAGCCTTGGTCATGTTCTCTTATGGAACCTTGGGTGCTAGACCACTCTGACCCTCAGTCTCATTTGCAGGTTCTGGGGAGGATTAAATGAGCTCATGGGATATCCAGGTGACTGAGGCAGAGTCGGCTCGGGATGAATCTTTGCTTCGTTTTCATTAGCTGCGGAGAAGACGATGACAGCTTGGTGCCTCTCCAACTTTAATATGGTTATGCCTCTCTTGGGGATCTTGTTAAATGCAGGCTGGTATTCAGTAGTTCTGGGTGGGGCCTGGATTCGGTGCTTCTAACAAGCTCCTAGGTGAGGGTGACGCTGAGGGCAAGGGTTTGGCACCTGTGTTTCTCCCTTTCCGGAAGAGCAGGATGTCTGCCCCACCCCCACCCCGAGAGGAGAAAACATCTGCAATGTGACTACTAGGAACCAGCTTCCCTCACATGCAAGGGTCCTGTACCACTGCTCCCAACCATTCTGTCTGAGGCGCAGCAAGCCAAAACACTGAAATGTTGAGGTTTGCAGCAAAGAGGAGGTTTATTCACAGGGCAGCCAAGCGAGGACGTGACGTGACAATAGGTCTCAAATCTGCCTCCCCAAAGGCAAGGGGCTTTGGGTATCTGTGGGATAAAGAATAAAGAAGCAGGGCAGTATGAGGCACGGGGAGCATGGGGAAAGGTGATTGGAAAAACGTGTGCTCATCATTGTTCTGAGCTGGCATAACTAGGCTACAGGCCTCAGCACATTCTCAGGCTGGAGTTTTCGGCCCTCTGATGGCAGGAGGTCAAAAGGCACTTGCCCAGGTGGAAGATCGGTGGTCCTCTCCACTCTAAACCAGCTCAGCCTAACCAGGCACAGCTGATTCCAAGTTCCTGGACGATCAGGGGGCAAACATCTTATTGCTTATGCTACATGCTACTTGGAGGACGTGCAGGTGTTCAAGCTACCTTGATGAGTGAAGACGGGATTTGACTAATCATGACACCTTGTTTCACCTCCAGGCGAGCAGAAGAGAGCTGTAGGCTGAGTCTGGCTCCTGGCACCTGGAATTGGAGGCAGGTGGTTTAAAAACGGGCTCTCCCACCCTCTGTGTGATATTAGGTAGATAGACTATTGAACCTTCCTGTGCCTATTTCTCCACAAGCAGCATGGGGACACTCAGAGTCCCTCTCTTGGGGGCTGTTATGGGGGTTCAGTGAGATATAGATGCATGCACAGGCACACGGGAGACACCCAGTGTGTGTTCCCTTCGTGCTTATTTTTATTAGGACACCAGTATTGTTAGAAGATTTCTGGTTTGGACAACAAATTAGATAGGTGGTCATTGCTATAGTTTATGCGAGAGCAATTCACATTGCCATTTGCAAAAAAGTAGTTGGTTGTCCAATGGGGATTATAAACATCCGTTTAACATGAGCTACTGAACAGATAGTTCACACAGTAAGTACTTTATTTAAAATCAATTCTCTTTGTTTTCTTAAGCAATTGTTAACTCCCAATTTCGTGAGTACTACCAAGTAAGTCACTTGAAAATCATCTAGAGCAATCTATTTCACTTAGCAAGCCTAAAGCTATAGTTCAACCATTTTATTGACTGTTCTATGACAAAAATTACTCTAAACAGCTATTCCCTGGATAAGTAATCAGCTAAAGCTAGTTGGACTGACTAAATCGATTTACTGAGTTAATAAGCCAGTTGTTTTAGAATAGGTCGAATGCATATTTCTCATCCATTCTGCATTAAACTGTTTCCCATTCGTACATACCCACGTTCCTACTTCTGTGCTGTAGGGCTTGGCTGAACTACACCTGCCTTCAGTGAAACTTTTCTCTCCTGCACAATTGGAGATAATTTTAGTCTCCTCGTGACTCCCACGGGGTTACCTCTGTTGTGACACTTGACTCTTTGGTGGCATATTTTATTTGAAAAAGCCTTCTGTTACTCCGGGCAGGTCAAACAGTAAATGCTTTCTCTTCGTAAACCTGCATAACAATTTTCTGAACTCTTCTGCTCTGGGCAAGATTCATCAGTACACCAGGCAAACATAGTGAAAGAGGAGACAGTACTTGTGTTGTATTCAATTGGGTCTTGATACCTAAGTGTGACTCTTAACCAAGGATTATGCAGTAGTTAAGGACACAGATTCAAGTTGTTTAGGGTGTGTCCTAAAGTGTCAGTGGCAGAATTTAAGTCTCTACTCTGGAAATTGTAGACCTGAGACAAACTACTTCCCTAAACGTCATTTCCTACGTCTGAGAAAGATAATAGAATCTACCTTGTAGTAGACTGAATAATACCATTGCCCCCAAATGTCCACATTCTACTCTCCAGAACCTGTGAATGTCACCTTAAATGGCAGAAGGCACTTTGCCAGTGGGATGAAAGTAATGGTTCTCAGATGGGAAGATTCTCCTGGACTACCTGGATGGGCCCAAATATAACCACTGGTGTTCTCGTAAGAGAGAGGCAGAGGGATTTTGTACTCCAAAGAGAATGTGATGACGAAGTTGGGGTTGCATTGATGTGGCCAGAAGTGAAGGAATGCTGGCGAGGAAACAAACAGATTCTCGCTTAGAGCCTCTAGAAGGAGGATGGATGGCCCTGTCGACTTCTGGTTTCAGCCCAGGGAAACTGGTTTTGGACCTCTGTCTTCCAGAACCATAAGAAAATAAGTGTGTTTTGTTAGAAGCAAGCACATTTGTAGTCATTTGTTACAGCAGCCATAGGGAACTAATGCCTACCTCATAGGAAGTAGTTCTCCAATGAAAATGTGTGACTGGAAACACACTTAGTGGCACGTGTGACACACACTAGTTATGCTACCGTAGGTCGTTCTTGGAAACTGAAGCCTTGGTTTTGAGAGATCATCAAAACCAGTACAATGGTTGCCATGTTTCTCCTTGTTCAGCCTGGTGACCAACCCGGTAGAGAGAGCTCCATCCTTTCCCACAGGACCCCACCTGTGGGTACGTAGAGGGAAGCGGTTATGTCTCCCTTAAGGCACCTTTTTCTTTTCCTTTCTACTTTTGTCTTCATTAATCTTCATCCAACTGACCTTTCTAAATTTTACAGAAAACAAAACCATTTCTCCATGGATTCAGATACTACCCCAAGTTAATATTCCAAACAAGTTCTTGTTCTTCCGGGTCTCATCACCAGAAATTTCTGAGCCTAACTCTACTCTAGTTTCTAGGATCACTCGTTTTCTCATTTCTCCCTTCTCCTTTTAGTTCAGAGTCTTGTCAATTTAGTTCCTTCCCTAACCACAACTTACAGTACGGTGACACAGCAAAGTGATGAAAGTCTAGACGGTCTGGTTTTAATCCCGGGTTTTGCCACCTACTTACTGTGTGGCATTAGGCAAGCTCTTCAACGTCTCTGGGCCTCAGTTTCCCCCAGAAAAGTGAACTTTATGAATATTCCCTACCTCTAGGGTTGCCATTATGAGGAATAAGTGAGTTAATATTTGGTAAGCCCTTAGAATAGTACTTGTTATAGTCTAAGCACTACAGTTGTGCTTGTTAATAATAATAAATGAAATTCCAAGCGTATAACTTACTCAACTTTCTGTCATAACTTTGAAGTGTTGGTCTATCTGTTGGCTCACGTTGCAGGTAAATGAGTCGAGGCATGGGCTGAGGCATTGCTATCACTGGGTGGTGTGTTCCCAGAACTTGGAACAGCGGTGTGAAATGGATAGTGGTTCTATTGGAGACAGGGCAGACTGGAAAATGACAGCTTGGGAAGGAGATGTGGTGTCCATAGCTTTGGTGTTAGAGGTGCTGTCTGCTGAAGCACCAGTGCCGGCCTAAGCCGTAAATGGGGTGCTGGGGTAAAGAGGAGCAGGATGGAAGATGACAGCGTGGGAAGGAGGTGTGGTGTCCATAGGATCGGGGTCTGATGTGCTTCCTGCTGAAGCACCGATGCCGGCCAGGGCCGTAAATGGGGTGCTGGGGAAAACAGGAGCAGAATGGAAGATGACAGCGTGTGAAGGTGGTGTGGTGTCCATAGGTTCGGGGTCTGACGTGCTTCCTGCTGAAGCACCGATGCCCGCCAGGGCCGTAAATGGGGTGCTGGGGAAAACAGGAGCAGAATGGAAGATGACAGCGTGTGAAGGAGGTGTGGTGTCCATAGGTTCGGGGTCTGACGTGCTTCCTGCTGAAGCACCGATGCCCGCCAGGGCCGTAAATGGGGTGCTGGGGAAAACAGGAGCAGAATGGAAGATGACAGCGTGTGAAGGTGGTGTGGTGTCCATAGGTTCGGGGTCTGACGTGCTTCCTGCTGAAGCACCGATGCCCGCCAGGGCCGTAAATGGGGTGGTCGGGAAAACAGGAGCAGAATGGAAGATGACAGCGTGTGAAGGTGGTGTGGTGTCCATAGGTTCGGGGTCTGACGTGCTTCGTGCTGAAGCACCGATGCCCGCCAGGGCCGTAAATGGGGTGCCTGGGAAAACAGGAGCAGAATGGAAGAGGACAGCGTGTGAAGGAGGTGTGGTGTCCATAGCTTCCATATTAGAGGTACTGCCTGCCTGATCTGAGAGCAGAGAGTGAAAGTGGGAGAGCCTCTTCCTAGATTCTAACTCCTCTGAATTTATAGCACTGGCTCTGCCTGGCTTTATGACATATCCATTGTACGTGTCACAGAGAAAGTGCGGGCGGGGCAGGGGGTGAGGCAGGGGTCACATGCAAGCCCAGCTGCTGGCTTAACCCCGGCCCAAAGGCAAAGGGCAGGGCCCCTTCTGGACTTTCTAGTGGCTGGGACTTCTGGCTGTGGGTGGCA